>NC_051212.1:46373820-46673820 GCF_015220715.1 Pygocentrus nattereri
TATTTGTTATTGTGATAAATTAGTGTCGATATACAATAAGCTTGTCTAAGCATATTAAGGATAATTTTAAAAAATCACTTTCCAACGCTGTGTTTGATTAAAATTTTGTCCTCTTAAATTTGATTTAGTGCAGCACATTGTGTGAAATGTTGAAAACAAGCAACTAGTTATAGTTTTTATAGCATTTTTAACATGTGAAATTATTCTGTCTTTTCTAACTTCAGAAAAAAAAATCATGAGTGCACCATATATATAAAAAAAAAAAAAAAAACTTACTGAAGTATTGTGATTACACTTTGCCTTATCGCCCAGCTCTACATAATTAAACGCATTACTGTGTTATTCAGGTTAGATTTGTTAGAAGATCGTAATTTGTCCCTCAAAAGTTCGATCCAGCGTTTTCTGCTGATATCGACCGATATACCGATATCGATAGTCTCTGAAATCTCTACTCTACATTAATCAAAACAGAAGACCGAGCACTCTCCGCCCGAGCACGGCAACTGCTGCGCGTCTCCTGTTTACAGCGCTCGATCCCAAACGCCGAAAGGCCGCTAACCCAGAGACAAACTAAAAAATGGTGAGCAGTGATTTGGTGGTGGAGGAGGGAGCTTTGAAGTCCCTTTTCACTTATTCCTAAACGCGGCTCTGTTTCACAAAACCAGAACCCCCACCCTCCGCAACGCCTCATGCACACAAAGCGTAGAGCCGCCGACAAGTTGAAAAACTGACTAGCGGGGTTAACTAGCCAGGGGCGACTAACAGCTGGCTGGAAAGGTTCAGCAGGTTTAGGAGGCACACAAGCACTCGGCTCGCTTCTCCGTGCCTCCTCGGTTCCGACTACAACCGCGTGGCACAAAATCAGACACGGCTGTCGATAAACGAAAGACTGAAAGTTGGTTTCTTATTCGAATTTTCCGTTCCACCTTAAATGGTGCGGCAGTTGCATTCTGGCGCCGACGGCCCCCGAACGTAACTGCCGCACCATTTAAGGTGGAACGGAAAATTCGAATTAGAAGCTGGCGAACTTCGGCTTTGTCGACTGTCGCATGATTTCACGAATAGCATGGGTTTAAAAAAAACAGACGGAATGGACGACCATAAGCTACAAAGTAGCCCAGCTAGGTTAGCTGGCTGAGCTAGCCCCCAAACCACAGCAAACACTCGGCCTCGCATCATCATCACGGTCTCCGACCCTCTCCGCCATAAACTGCATCTCAGACTGACCCCTTTGAGCCGCTTGATAAGGGCATTCTTCTGTCCGCTCTTAGACAGCCCTCTCTCCTCCAGGGCTGCTTTCAAATCCGCCACTCGGAGGGAATGAAGCGGTCTCCCGTCCAGCGTAACGTCTTCGAGGTCCGCCATGTTGAAGCGCCGCTCTTCCTCCGTTCTCTGGCGCGTGGAAGCGCAACGCCCTCTCGCGCTGACGTCAGAGCAGCGCGAGCAGCCTTTCCGGAGCAACTAAATCTGAGGGAGCGAGGCGGCCAGCTCGCCTATAAAAGACGATTTATACTCGAGTGGACTCCTGTTTGTGTTGAGTTCAGTCGTTTAAGAGTTTGAAGTAAACATCTTTACGGTTTTGAGGAGCAGATGACGGGTCTTGGGTGTCTGTTTATTTATTTATTTTGACCAAAAAGCGCTGATGTGTTCTCGAGCTGGTCCTTACAAAAAATCCCATAGACGAGATTTTCTCTTGAGCTTGTGTTAAAGGATAAATCCACCTATTTTTCAAACATTCTTCATAATTAAATATTTGAGACGTGAACAAAGACATTCGGAGCGGTTTGGTGTGAAACGCTCCGTTCTTGAGAAATTTACCGTATCAAAATTGTTCACCATGGTGGTGATAGGAACCAGACGCCTGAAGAGTTTTAATGGCCCTAAAAGCTTATCACATGGAAAGTTTATAATGGAATGTTCCCTGATGCTCCCTGATTGTTTTATGATAGTTTTAAAATAAGCATTTAGCCTCAGGCTGAGTTTTTTTCTTCATTCATTCACGGTGGAGTGGTACATGCAGGGAGTTGTGAGGCAAAATAGTCACCAACAAAAACAAATTATTCCAGTTTTAGCAGTGTTTCACCTTTAACATAACATTACAAAGCTCAGAAAACACACGTAGGTTCACTGGTGGTTTTAGATAGTAAATAAAATGGCTATATTTGCTATGTAAACATTGTGACCCCTGGTTCCTATCACCACTACTGTAAAGAAAACTGAGTGGGTAAGTTTCTCTACAATTAGAGTGAGTTTGTCCACATCTCCACAACTGAATTGTGTGAAATTTTGAAAAAGCAGTGGAATTCCCCCTTTAAAACGCTCATATCCTACATTTCCTCGATTTTATTTTCCCTTCGACCAGTTTAACGTTTGCGTGGGTTTATGTCCCAAACCGGTCATAATTCATTGTTGACCTCTCTTTGTCCCTGAACCAGGGGTCGCCATGTCTCCTGTGGAGAGCTTAGTACTAACCTCTATCTAACCCACTACTAACTTACGGCCTCCACCCCATGCCTGCACTACAGCGCCTGTTCCAGCCAATCAAAGGCTTGGAATCATTTTCTGGAGCAGATCGAACTACAGTCCACACGATGGTGGATTTCCATGACCAGGGATAGTGACCACTTCTAGAGGCTTTAAACTTCAGACACCTGGTTTAAATATTAAGACGTCTGCTTCCTATGACAGCTGCTGCGAACAAGTGTCCACTGAAAGATTTCTACAGAGATTAAAAAAAAAATTAATTCGTTTTGTAGTTCGTACGCACGTTTTCTCTTCTTCGTAGTCACGATTTCCCAAATCGTTCCCTCGCTTTCTTTTAAACGTGCGCGCATTTTCTTTACTTCTTTTACTTAGGTTTTTTTTTTCAATCTTCATCATGATTTTCTAATTCGTTCTCTCGTTTTCTTTGAACTGCACGTTGTTTGTATTCTGGTAATGGCTCCCTGAGACCATCTGGCGGGTTCTGATGTGTTAGATTGATGAGATAATGAGACGCTCATCAGGTCTGATTCTGATTTGGGGGGTTATAAGAAACATTTCACACCCAACTGCTTTGAAAAACTTCTGAAGCATTGATTATGCAGAGATTTTGAAAAAGAGGTGGGACTCTCCTTTAAGCTCATGTCCTGCTGGTCGCGCACCGGCCGGTAGGGGGAGGTGTTGGCGCGACCTCCCGGAAACTCTCTTGTACGGAGGAAGCAGAGCAGCTGTTTCCTCCGCTTCACAACATGGAGGGTCTTTTTTAGTGGGAACAATAAAAACAACCCAACTTACGACACGATGACAGATATCGCAGTGTAACTTCCAGCGGGCTGAGGACGAAGCTGAGGGCGCTTCTGCAGATTATGAGAGTCGCAGAGACGCCACCTTTGTAAAACCGTGAAGACCGTCGTCAGGTAAACATTGTAACGCACAGTTCATTATTTTTAGGGAAATAAAGTCAAGATTTGGTGTCCAAGAGTCTTTTCTCGAGGAATGGAGCCACAGCCAGAGCATATACGGCATTAGACAGTCTGCTGATTTAGTATAGTGCCCTGTGTGCATGTGTATTGCATTACTACAGGAATTTCTGAGTTCTCTCGTGGACTAATAGTAAATTCAGACAGTCACTATTGTTCACTAAAGGACACTACACAGGTATTAGACACTCACTGGTCACTTTATAAGGCACCCTATAAAGTGTATCTGCACTCTTTGTCCATTTTACCAACTCCACTTGCCGTGTTGGTGCACTTACAGACTGTAGTCCATCTGTTTCTCTGCATGCTTTATTAGACCCCTTTCACCCCGTTCTTCAGTGGTCAGGACCCCGACAGGACCACCACAGACAGGTATTATTTGGATGGTGGGTCATTCTCAGCACTGCAATGATACTGACGTGGTCGTGTGGTAGTGTGGTAGTGTGTGTTGCGCTGGTACGAGTGGATCAGGCACAGCAGTGCTGTTGGAGTCTCTAAACGCTGTGTCCACTCACTGTCCGCTCTATTAGACACTCCTACCTTGCTGATCCAACTTGTAGATCTAACTGTAGATGAACTGATTCCACTTTGCTTCACATTATAGAGAAATGTAACACTTACTGGTGTAGTTTAAAAAAAAAAAAAGGAAATAATTCAAATTTGGACATTTTAGCGCAGTAAGCCATCCTCAATTAAACGTTCTGTTCCAAAGTACAATAAATGTCATATCAGTTTGGGATGTTAACAAATGTACTAATATAGGTATGATTTTAATGTTATCATGCATCCCTTATCATGCATTCTATAAACCTCAGTTCCAAAAAAGTTGTCACAGACATGTGAAATGTAAATGGAAACAGGAGGCAGCAGTCTGTAAACCCAGTTTTTTGTAACTACATGTTCAATCTGCAGTTGATGCCTGCAGCACATTCCCAAAAGTTAGGACTGGGGCAGTTTATTCTGTATAATTAAATTAATTGTATTACCACAGGGGCTCGGGAATACTTCACAAATTGTTGTAAAGAAACAGTTCATCGCTGCGTCTGTACAACAGAAGCCAGGTCAACAACACAGAATGATGCGCAGTGGAAACGTGTATTGTAGTCTGACTAATCAACCTTTTAGTCGGTTATGGAAATAATAGTTGTATTCTCTGGGCCCTGGAAGAAAAGGGCCATCCAGACTGTTACCAGTGTAAAGTTCCAAAGCCAGGGTCTGTCATGGTATGGGGAGTGTTGGGGCCCATGTCATGGGTAACTTGCACATCTATGAAAACACATTACAACTGAAGGATATATATTTTGGAGTGCATATGCTGCATTCTACACGTTTTTCAGGGATATCCATGCTCATTTCAACACCAAGCAATATTCTGTTACAACAGTATGGACTGTGTTATCTTTCAATAAAACGTAGGTCAAAAAGAACTTACTAATCACTGCTTTCTGTTTTTCTTTTTTGCATTTCAAATACATGTCTCACCTTGTCAGGAATTGAGATTTGTATGTCGTTGCTGTCGGAAACCCTGTCTTAATTTTTGCCATTTGACACTGCCTTTACATTGGTGCAGATTTCATATTGAATGGACAAAAAAATGGCGAAAAATTACTTGGGGGGGGAAAAAAGTCTGGTTTCATAGAATTACATTAAAAGTAAAATTTTCATTTTGGAGACGCAATGATTTCTATCCACAGCAGCGATATGAACAGGGAAAAAGGGGGCTAACAAAGTATGCAAGAAACAGATGGACTACAGTCTATAATGCCGTATTGAAGTGTGTTCCCTGCGAGGATGAGTTAACTTATATTCACTTAGCCACTAAACAAAACATGTCATTTGTCTGGGGGTCAAATTTGAGATTTACAAAGCATGTAATATTATAAATGATTGTCAATTAACCCAATTATCCATTGCTTCTAATTTGATGTAATCATGTGAACACATGGCAGAGTGTCTAAAGTGCTGCACTTCTGCATGTCTTAGAAAATGGCCTGGTTCCATCACGCCCTGCAAGAGGCAAGCCAGCAACAGCCGTCTTCCATGAAGAATTTTATGGCGAATAATCACGCATTCCTCGAATCAAACCTCAGCGCAGTTGCACCAGCAGCTTCATCCGAGGGTCCAAGCCTGCTTACATCCTCCATTACAGACTTCCCTCGTGTTTCACAGGATGTGGTGCCCCCAAGCCTGGGACAGCTGTCATGTACCTCTTCCCTCAACATGAGGGGGAGCCACGATCCTCTCCCTCTCTCTTATGTGACTCTCCAGGAACAGAGATGTGTATTAAGCTGGTTTCTAGGCTGGGGTCCTCCGCAAAGAGAGCGCTTTTTACAAGACCTGATTTCAAAGGCGGTACCAGGAAAAGTCTGTAGCTTATTGGAGCAGCTCAATACACTCCAGGTGATTTTTTTTTTTTTTTTTTTTTTTTAATTAAACATGCATCATTTAATTTAATCACTTTCTATCAATGACCTGAAGTAAGCACTAGCCTTCACAGATCTTCACAGAACCACTGCATAGGATTTTGTCAAAGGCACTCAAAGAAAATGTGAGGAAGTTTGGACCTAACGGTGTAGTAAGTGATTTTTATGCAGTGATTCAGCACTCGGTGGCCCTACTCTGTGGTTTTGAGTGGTGTTTCCTCTTCTTGGCTGAGCTATTGTTGCTACTAGATGCTTCCATCTCGCAACAATCATGCTTCCAGTTGGCTGGGGCAGATCTAGCTGGGCAAAAATGTAACAAGAATGTGGCAAAGGTGGTATCATTTGCATTGCGACATGCTAGTTTTATCCACCTGTTAGCAATGAGTGTGGCTGAAACACCTGAATAACTGAATGCACATACACTTATGTCCTTCTGTCTAAAGGCCTTTGCTTATATGTTAGGCTACAGTTTTTGTGGCTTGAAAAAAGAAAAAAAAAAAGGTAAAGCTTCGAAATACTAAATAAAGACACAAATGCCTACCAACATTACCAAAATACTCTTAAGTAATCAAATGATCTGAGCCAACCTTTGTGTTTAGTTATGGAACCATCAGGTTCATCACTACTTCTCCATTGTGATCTTTGTTTCTCTGTGCATTCCAGGTAAAAGACCGCCCACCCAATATTTTTGAGTGCCAGTTGAGACTGTGGACTCAGTGGTTCGAGTCATGGAGTGAAGAGGAGAGAAATGCTTTCTTGAACAGTCTGGAAGAGAAAGATCCAACCTTTGTTTCCCATTTCTACAGAGGACTGGCTAGTACTGTTGGAAGAGACTGATGGCCTCTGTAACGGGGTCGGTTTTTTCTACTTGTATATTGTCACACAAAAATTATGAAAAAGGTGCAGAGAAAGGCACTCAGGTTGTTGACAGACTTGAGTTATTGACAGACTTCAATAAAAGGTTCCAGTCTTAGCCTACTTGCCAGTATTAACCTGTTAATGCCAGAATGTCAACTATAAAACAAGCTTTTAGGAGGTTTCGGTGGACAGAACAGTTGGACGACTCACTCACTTATGATCATACTGGTCACAGAGATTAAAAAAGGCATCTTTTCCACTGTAGAGCCAAATGGCTGCCAGGTCTGTACTGTGCTATTCCACGCTGGTTCAAACTCGTGAGGCCTGTTACAGGTTTGTTTTCCATCTGCTGTGCAGAACACATTAGATTCTGGCTGTCTCACCAACAACAGTCACTCGATTTTGTGCTCTTGGAGTCTGTATCCTCCAAACGGGTATTGTTTTAGCATCAGTTAGCTGGAACCGGGCTTGTACTGTGGTGGCTGGAACATTTAACCTGCTAGCTAGCTTTACACTATTATCAGCCTAACCAGCAGCTCTAAACAGTACAGAACAGGTTCAATTTCAGCTTTCTGTCACTCCAACTTCAGTCACTCGACTTTGCAAACACCATGGAAAAGGTTTAGTTTTGGTTTCTGTCCTTCCAACTCCAGATTTAGAATTGAACCAATGGGCATATTACAGAAAATTCTGAAGTTAGGACAGAAGCCATTACAGAACAACAGTTCTTAAGCCTATAATTTTATTTTCAGATAAGAAAACTGTATTACTGCAACATCCTAAGTTGCCAAAATATCCTAAATCTTTTCTGTAATATGGCCCTGGGTTACCAAAAAGCTGGTAGCTTGCTAAGTAAGCTAATGGTAACTAACTTGACTCTCCTAGTTAGCAGTGTTATTTAACAATTGGTGCTAGATTTATTGTGTGGTGTTTATTAAATAGTGGTTTGAAAATATTTTTTTAAATGACTGTAAAAATGAACTGAAATCATTTGAGTGTTGTTGGGGTTTCAGCTAGAACCAGTTAGTGAATTGCTAAACCATTACATCATTCTGTATGAAGAAAACCAAGCTGAGCACGGTTTGTGAGTGTTCAGTATCAAACTGTGTCTGTGTGGAAATGCCACTGGATTGGTTTCTCTATGTGATCAGAATCATTTGGGGGCCAAAGTCATGCAGAGTGGTTTGATGTGAAATGACCCATTGGGCTCAGTAGTAGAAAACCTGCTGTCTCAGATTTCGGTGGTGTTGTAGATATAGCCATGAACGCACATGTGTCTGAGTTTTTGTAGATGTAGATAATAAAATATGAGTTTAAAAAAAAACCTTGTTGTGGATTCTTAATGGTACCTCACCGGCATGAATAGATTTTAAAAGAAAAATCATTTTACGTCCAGACAATGTGTCAGGCAACATATTTAAAACCATACCATGTAGTAACTGTCAATGAGGGAGCTTTTAAAGCTATTAAACACTTCAGAAGTCTTGTTCCAATCACCACCACTGTGAACAGTTCTGACTCTTGAATGGTGCTTTTCACATCAAACCTCACTGAATGACTTTGTTTACATCCTAACAGTTTAATTAAACAGATAAACTGGTGGAATTTAATATGATTTAAGCATGTTAGGTGTTGGTTTGTTTGGGATGGTGGTGATGAATATCCATCCTTCTGGAGCTATAGGCAGTGTAATGTATTATGACAAAACATATTGGTATCCCATTACCTCAGTAACTTCCGTCAGCTTGTGCACTGGTTACTCTCGCTTTAAAGGAATACCTGAGCATTTTTCAACCTTACTATATTATGTATTTTACACAAGCCGGTATGATAGTCAACAGGTTTTCTATCATTTCATTACGTCAAAATTACTGTTTGTGATAATCAGCCATGTGCTACAGTGGTGTCAGAATGTGTTTAGGTTTAAAAATGCTAGAGGATTCCTTTTATTAAGAGTAAATGTATTGCTGTATAGAAGACCGACCAAGGATTCTTTCTGCCTGCTCAGTGAGACTTGTTCTCAACAGTGATTTCAATTTCTCATTTTTTTACTTTATAAACAAAATGTATCTATTTGTATTTTTGTTCTTTTTTCATGATGGGTGAACACATTTTCTTAGAAGTTGAGCAAGACTGATCGCACAGTACTGGGACCATAAAGTCCAAACCTTTGTTGTACGTCTATTTATCCTCTGTGGTTTAAAGATGGAAATTGGATTAAATCACAGAATGTCAGCTTTCTTCTGGATGTATTTTTAGGAGTTTCTCTGCTGTGGTTTTGGAATTATAGTGCTTGAGTCAGAGCCTGCATTTTTATGTGAGTATAAATATTTGGACAGAATAAAAAGTGTATATTATTCTGTTAACACTTTATTTACCAGAATGGATGGTCCACTGTAGATTCTTTGTAAATGTTCAGTATATATTTAAGTAACATTCCAATGAATATTAATTGAATGCCACTGTACTTGTAGTTGAATGTAACTTAGATGGTTCACTATAGATGCTTCAATAACATTCAACTAAACACCCACTAAACACCCCAAAAACTGAGGATCACCAGAAAGTTTGTTAATGATTTAAGTAGCAGTAGGGCATTTATAGGGGAGCATCCAAATTAAGTGTGACCATTATTCTTAATATTATTCTATTTTTTTTTCCATTATTTCATTGGTTTTGCTTGCAGTAATAATATGACACTGAGCCTTCAATCCACTGCAGACTTTGTCTTCTTCTTTGAGAGCAAGTGCTATAAGGGCATTTCTGATTTGAGTCTCCTTTATGTCAAATGGAATGTCCAGTACTGTGCCAAAGCCAGAGGCCAGTCAAAACATCCATGATATACAATTCATTTTTTTTTTTTCAAGAGACTAACTCTTTTTACAGTTATACAGTTGCAAGAAAATGTATGTGAGCCCTTTGGGATTGCTTGGATTTCTGCATAAATTGGTCATTAAATGTGTTCTGATCTTCGTCTAAGTCACAACAATAGATAAACACAGTCTGCTTAAACTAATACCGCACAAAAAATGTGTTTTCATGTTTTTATTGAACACAACATGTGAACATTCACAGTGCAGGGTGGAAAAAGTATGTGAACCCCTAGGCTAATGACTTCTCCAAGAGCTCATTGGAGCCAGGAGTCAGCCAACCTGGAGTCCAATCAATGCCATGAGATTGGATGTGTTAGTTAAAGCTGCCCTGCCCTGTAAAAATCACACACCAGGTTTGAGTTTGCTGTTCTCAAGAAGCATTGCCTGAACTGTGCTTCGCCCAAAAGAGCTCTCAGAAGACCTACGTTCAAGAATTGTTGACTTGCATGAAGCTAGAAAGGGTTACAAAAGTATCTCTAAAAGCCTTGATGTTCATTTGTCCACAGTAAGACAGACTGTCTACAAATGGAGAAAGTTCAGCACTGTTGCTACTCTCCCTAGGCGTGGTCGTTTTGTAAAGATTTCTTCAAGAGCACAGCGCAGAATGCTCAATAAGGTGAAGAAGAATCCTAGAGTGTCAGCTAAAGACTTACAGAAATCTCTGATCACATGCTAATGTCTCTGTTGACAAATCTACAATAAGTAAAACATTAAACAAGAATGGAGTTCATGGGAGGACACCACGGAGGAAGCCCCTGCTGTCCAAAAAAAACATTGCTGCACATTTGAAGTTTGCAAAAGAGCACCTAGATGTTCCACAGCACTACTGGCAAAATATTCTGAATATTCTAAAAATTAACTCCCAAGTTTATCCAGACATTTTGCAGGAAAACGTTAGACCGTCTGTCTGCCAACTGAAGCTCAACAGAGGATGAGTGATGCAACAGGACAACAACCCAAAACAGAGAAGTAAATCAACAACAGAATGGCTTCAGCAGAAGAAAATACGCCTTCTGGAGTGGCCCAGTCAGTCCTGACCTCAACCCGATTGAGATGCTGTGGTGTGACCTCAAGAGAGTGATTCACACCAAACATCCCAAGAATATCGCTGATCTGAAACAGTTTTGTAAAGAGGAATGGTCCAAAATTCCTCTTGACCACTGTGCAGGTCTGATCTGCAACTACAGGAAATGTTTGGTTGAGGTTATTGCCGCCAAAGGATGGGTCAACCAGTTATTAAATCCCAAGGCTCACATACTTTTTCCACCCTGCACTGTGAATGTTCACATGCTGTGTTCAATAGAAACATGAAAACATATTTTTTTGTGCGGTATTAGTTTAAGCAGACTGTGTTTGTCTATTGTTGTGACTTAGATGAAGATCAGAACACATTTAATGACCAATTTTTGCAGAAATCCAAGTAATCCCAAAAGGCTCACATATATTTTCTTGGAACTGTAAGTGGAAAAAACTGAAAATCTGACCACCAAACTCTCACCATGAGCATTTAAGAGCTCTCATTTTAGAGGGAGGAGAAAATCAAACTCCACTCTTGCTTCAGATCTGAAAAAACAACAGGCATTTCGGTCCATCCTTCCACTGTGAGAAGACAACACTACGGGTCTGAAAGCATATGTAGCTGTCGAGAAGGCCTCACTGAGAAAAAGTAAAAGTTGATTTGTAAATCAAACAACGAAAGTGTTCTCAGAACAATGGACTGACCACCCCAGAGTCCAGATCTCAACACCATTGAATGTGTTTGGGATTTCTTGGATTGAGAGAAGCAGAAAACACTACCAACTTCTAAGACTGAACTTTGGAGCTGTGGAAAAACATCCAGCAAAATTTAATTGAATGTGCATATAAAAATGCGCAGTGCAGCTACAGTTTAGTTCATTTTTGCATCTATGGCCTGACTCATCTGGGCTAAATGAGCTGCATTATAACTTCTTCAAACACTCAAATGTCTAACGAATCACAAGACTGGCGGTGATTTAAATTCATTTAGCTTGTTTTACATTTGACCTTCTTGATCAGTCAAGAGTAAACCTTTCTGTCACCAAATACCACAACTTTTTAGTGGTCACCATTTGGTCACGACTGTATAACCGGCTTTATTTATGACATTGCTGTTAAAAAATGAATTACCAAACTAATTTACAAAGGATAATATGGAGCCCCCAGAGGGATATGGTATAAAATTTTCACTGGATAGTACCTGGTGTGCATCACTTAGTACTGGGTGCTCACCTGATAGTATGTGGTGTGCACCAGATTTTTGCCTAAAACAAACACCACCCCTTCAGGAGCTTTCTATTATCCTTTATAAATAGTCATTAATTATAACAGCAATATCATAAAGAAAGCTGGTTGTACAGCTATATCTGGTGCGCACCAGATTTTTACCTAAAAAAAAAACAAAACAAAAAACAACGCCTCTTCAGGGTCTCCATATTATCCTTTGTAAATAAGTTTGGTAATTCATTTTAACAGCAATATCAAAAAGAAAGCTGGTTGTAGAGCTGTAACTTGTATGCACGTGAAGTAGGGTTAGTGCACCCTTTTTCTACCTCATATAAAAATCACTTCAGCTCCATAGAGGAACGAAACAAAACTGAAGGAAAAAGTCAAAGTCAAAAACTTAAACGCCTTTCTTTCAAAAAAGCGAGGAAGTTTTTCGATTTCCTATGTTATGTGTCCTTTAATTTGCTTTTGGTCTGTTTAATGAATTTACAGATAGAGATTTCTTGTATGAGTGAACGCGAGGCCACTACAGAGCACATTTACTGTTGCAAGTCACGTTCCTATCAAATAAATTACGTAAGTGGGGACGTTTGTTGATCTTCCTTAGCAGCGGAGCTGTAGGCTGTCAGACTGCGAGCAGCAGCAGGAGGATTCAGAGCCGAGCTGAGATCTCAACAGTTTCGCGAGGAGCTCAGAAGGTAAGACGCGGCGCCATAGCCAACCTCCTCAGACTCACTGCTGTGGGTACGTGCAGTGCCGCTTGGCGAGGGAACGTTACGCTTTCGCACGGAACCTGTCGCAGCCAACGGTCGCTCAGCTAACTAAGCTAACTAACTAACCGTGCTCTGACTGCTCTTCGCGCTTCGGTTGTGAGGCCAAACGAGTCACCGCACAATTTCTCTGTACTTATTCGCCAACATGGAGCAGACTTTAGCGCTTTTTGAGGAGTTGGTGTTTTAACGGTAGTTTGTTATTTTGCGTAACGTGAGGTCTCGCCGAGCCAGTAGTAAAGCCCGAAGCATGAATCGTTCTTTTGAACCGACTCATTTCAGTGAATCAGTCAAACCGATTCTCAAATATAAATTACTCGACCATCTACGCAACGTTTACGTCCGTGTTATAAGTTGAATACAACTTGATTAAATTGTAATCAACCTATAAGTCTAAGATTTTCACTTATTTTCTTTTAAATATCCGCACAATTCATATGTATGGATACGTCAACAGAGTCAGAGTCGTTTGATGTAAAGTGGTTCATAATAGAGAAACTGACTCAGGTTGCGATATGACCCAGGGTGATGACTTTAACACTATTATAGGCATTTTATTTACTATCCAAAACCAATAGTGAACCTACACGTTCCTCCTGCGTTTTATATGTAATGTTTATGATGAAATAGGGAAAAATAAGTATGTTTTATTTGGCCTTACTGCACCCTGCATGTAGCTCCTTGCCATTCATTAAAAAAAAAAAAAAAGTTTTAGGCCAAAGTTTATCCTAACACAATGTATATCCAGACAGGGACCCAGTGTGCTAACAATTTGTCCGGCATGTCAAGTAGTCCTACCACGCATGCATATTATTAGTGTTTTATTGTGTTTTTAATATTAATTAAGACACAGATTAATATCACTACTTCCCCCCTTGAAAAACTGTCAAAATATCCTATGTATTCTTTTAATGCTGTTAATATTTTCTGATAGAGATTTAAGCAAGGCTATAAATATCCTACGCCCTTAAAAAGATGGTTCTTCAAGGGCTCTTATGTTTTATTTAGAACCATGACTTCTACATAGAACCAGTACATGCTAAAATGGTTACTTGCACAATGAAATCTTTCAGACTGAAGGATAATATGTTGTGTATGGCTCTGGCACTATATAGAACCTTTTTGAAAATGTTAACAATAGCAGAACCCAAAAAGAACCATTGCCTTTTCTAAAGAACCCTTGGAGAACCATATTTTTAAAGTGTGTACCTGTACATTTTAATGTTGGATGCATTTTCTGATTGGGCGATTTAGGCTATCACAGTATCCTACCTACAGGTTTATGTACTGAGCTACCAATAAATATATGCCACGCTAAGACATTTCGACGAGGTAGCACACTTAGCCAGAACACCAGCAGTGTATTTGTAATTTTGTGCAGTGAGGGGGCTTTTAGAGGCATTAAACTCTTCAGGTGTCTGGTTCTGATCACCAGCACTGTGAATAATTCAGACTTGGTATATTAATGAGTAAATCATGCAGATGTCTTAAAAAATCTATGAAATTCTCTTTATTCCCTGGTGACCTGTGTGGGACTATATTGGGACATTCAGTTCTAGTACACTTTGGTGATTTCACTGATTAAAACACCTACTAACCCTGAAAATAGATCAATTGTGTAGTTTTGTAACTTGACTGATCATCATGCTCAAAAGGAGTCGGTTCATTTGTTTGATTCACTGAAATGGACAGTTTGTAGGAATCGGATTGATAAATTCATATCATTAGTAACAAAGTCAGCAGTCAGTTGCTTAGCTCCTCCTCCGCTACATGCTCCAGCCTGTGCAGTGATTATGAAGTTTCTGTCTCATGTTGATCAAGCACAGTGAGTTTATGTAACTATACAAATCAGAATTATCATTGGACAACTGCTGTTCTCTGAAAAACCCTACCATTAGTCTGCCAAAGGGTGTGTATTAGAGAGTGCCCCATGTTTTTCTTCTGTCTGTCTTCTGTCTGACTTCTGTCTGAAAAGCAGAAGTGTAGAGAAGATTTAGGTGTTTTTGCTGTCTCTGTTGTAGACAGAAGTCTAAACTTAACAATGCAATAAAGCAGCAATTCTATCAAAATGAGCAAACACATGTTCTATGCAACTCATCAGGGTCGCAAATATGAAAGGAAAATCTCTATACAGGTACCCGCCCATTCAAACAGACTGGAGTCCAGCCAGGGCCGTTTCCAGCTAAAGGCCTAAGCAATATGGGGTTCACAATATATGTGTTAATATTCCTTTTTCCGATGCAGTTTCTGCTGTGAATCAAATACAGTTAGGTTTCAAGCTATAAAATGTGTTATACTAGGAATTATTCCTATAGTTCTGTTTAACCCAGTCCATGATACGTCTAAAAGTGACAACCATAAACGTAGAAGAAAAAAAAACTTCACTGTCCAGCCCTCAGAACTGGAAAAAAGCTGGTTTGATTAGCCTGCCTTGGATAGATGATTAGCCAGGCTGGTTGAATTGGCAAGCAAAGTCATCCTGGCATTCATCCTTTTTGGGAACAACTTTGGTTTCCCAGTCGAGAACAATAATGATGGGCAAAGATTGGCGGACTGAACTGTGACCGTGTACCAATATTGATTAAAGAATCAAATACTCACGCGATCATCTCAGATATGCAAAGTCATTTGTGAAGACATCCCCAATTGTGTCAGTTAAATAGAGCAGCAGTTACATATTGTAGAAGCAGAAGAAATCAAAGAGTCAAAGTCCAGAAATGAATCCAGTAGAAAAGTTGTGGCAGGACCTGAAGTGAGGACTTCATGCAAGAAAGCCCACCAACATCATAAGCATTTGGACAACAGGTTTTGTATTTGTTCATTTTGAAGTCACAGTGAGCCAGAGTATGTCCACACTGGGACATAAGACAATAGTATTGCCATTTTAGTGGACCACAAGTAATTGGACAGTTGGCCTCGCGGTTGCATCTTGGCGAGCAGGGTAATAGTATGTCAAGTTGTTTCTCAGGAAGTGTAATAGGATGTACGTTTGTGTTTGTCAGATGGCGCTCTCTGGCTGGGTGTGTGTGGTGACTGGTGCTTCACGAGGAATTGGAAGAGGTATTGCATTACAGCTGTCTGAAGCGGGCGCTACTGTCTACATCACTGGCAGACAGATGAAGACCCTACAGCAGACTGCAGCTGAGGTGAGCTCATGTACTGCATCCTGAGGAGAGTCTTGTTGTGGACCAAATTATGACAGTCTTTGACAATTTCATCTAAAATAACTTTGTTTCTTTGGGCCTCATTCACCAATTTCTTAAATTTGTTCTTGAGAATGGACCTAAGACATGGTCTGTGTCAGATTTGTGACGTCTTCTTAAACTGCAGAATTGTTCGCACCTTTGTGCTCTTGAGTGTGTGTAGATTCTGTTCTTACCTAAGGAAAAATCCCAAACAAGAAAACACTGGTTAATGTCAAAACTGTGTAAGTAGGTTTTAAGAAGACATTTCTACTTAAGAATGGTTGGTGAATGAGGCCTATTGACCCTTAAGTGGTGTACATTCAAATATTGTAAAATGGACGCGCCAATTTTGTTATTCATCAATTTTATCTTTGCCGTTTATAGTTGTATGCAGTTTGGGCACCCTTGGTCATATTACATATTTTATTGATTTTTGAAGTTGATAGATATAAACACAACTTCTGCAGCAAATGATTAAAATGTAACCCTTTTATCCGCAAATGTTAATGCATTTACTTCATATTTGATTAAAAAGTACATGTGGCATGTGCAAAAGTTTGGACACCCTACTAAGCCAGCACTTAGTAAGACTGCCTTTGGCAGATGCCACAGCTTGCGAAGGCTTTAGCTTGATAGTGGATTTTCAGGTATGTTTTGGATCATTGTGCGGTTGTACTTTTCAGTTTCAGTTTCTTGACTGAATATGTCACATTTGCTGCCATAATTTGCTCCTATGTAGTGGAATCAATTCCTCCATCTAGTACTGAAAGAGCTCCACAATCACAAAAGCTATGTCTGAATATAGATGACATACAGATGTCCTATATCCAGATATTATTTTGCATACTTCAAATGTTGACTTTTGTGACAAGGTCACAGTTTCAAGTTTCAAGAGTTTTATTGTCATGTGCACAGCAGAACAGGCAGTTACACTGTACAATGAAATTCTTACTTTGCTGTTCCTCCATTCACCAAATATAATCTTAAGAGATTAAAATAAAGAACATATAAGAACAACTCTAAAAGTACAAGTAAAAATGTACAGCATGTGCAAAGTTGAAATAAAATTAAAGTTACATGTGCTTATGTGCAAATATGTAGAGCAGAGATGTAGAGATGTAAACAGTAAACAGCAGCAGTACAGTGTAGGTAAGGTGCAGTTATTGAGCTAACTTGCAGTTATTGAGGTAAGGTTTCCTTCTGATGACTCTTTTTGATGAATCATGTTTGTGAAAGCACATGGACATCTGTGAATGTTAAGTGGTTTAAGCACGTTTTGGTAAGAGCAAACATCGTGCGAATACATGAAGCTAAACACAGCCACTGATCGGTTCACACACACCTGGACACCACTCCAAGCAAACAAAGGAAGCCCCCCTGGCACCTTACTTCTCAATTTATGTGGTCAGTCTGCTGATACTCAGGCACCACTGCCAGTGTTTTAGGCCTCTAACTCTAGTGAGGAGGGCAAGATGTATTATCTAATTAGCCCTTTGTTAAACACCATTTATGGACCCATTCACAGCCTATTTGTGCTGCAGAAAGAAAGCTAACAAGTAAAAGCTGACCTAGGAAACTGAGCTATTAAGCTAGTTTGTCTGCCGGTCTGGTCACCCATCCTCCATCCGTCTGTCTATTACTTATAATTAACTTTTATATTTACACATTTTGTTTTTATATTTTATATATGTTTAATATTCAAATAGCATTAAAATATGTTTAAACAGATAAAAATTAATAAGGTATGTACTGTTTCTCATTCTCACATACCAAATAACATGATTAAGTTGATTTAGGACCCCGCCCAAGTGGAATGTCGCTTAGAGCTCCCATATTTGGGCCCCCAGAAACAGCCCTGATACATTTTCCATTGTTTTCTGTGGAGTCACTGAATAATAAGGTTTAGGATGTGGACAACTGTGAATGTTAAGTGGTTTAGAAGGTTAGTGGCTACCAAAGGAACCCTAAGCTTTGTTAACTTGTGCCATTCTGTTTAATAATAAATATAACAGTACTTCTGATTACAGTATTGCCACTAGACCTGTTTGACAGAGCACCTGCGTGTCCACATAACTACAGGTCAATGAGAGAGGTGGCCAGTGTTTGGCGGTGGTCTGCGACTCATCAAAAGAAGATGACATAAAGGAGCTGTTTGAAAGAGTTCAGCGTGAACAAAATGGAAGACTGGACATCCTTGTGAACAACGCTTATGCTGGAGTGCAGGTCAGTTTCATAAATGGAAATGTGATCTTTTGTTTTGGGAATTTTGAGTTTTGACATAATTTTACAGCCTTTTCTACTCTTACTGTTATTACTGCTATGCCACTTGTGGCTAGCATATGTCAGTAGCAGGTTAAGGTTATTTCTTTCCACAAATGGTTTCCACAGGTGACTTTTCAGTTTCTATTTATTTAATTAGTTACATTGCTAGTCTAGTTAGTCCTTTAGTGACACTACTTGCCTTGCTAGCCTAAATATACTGCAGTCCCACCTGGGAACAGCAAACATCTGTCTTCACCAGAAAACAGCAAAATCGGACTAGTACTGGTGGTCCAGGAGTGACATGTGATCCGTACAGTATGTATACTTCTGCTAGCTAATGCTAGCTTGTTAGTTAGTTTGTCTGTGAGCGACAAGTTAAGGCCATATTTACAATATTTTGACTGAAGGGCAGTTCCTCCATTTAGCTTATTCCCCAGAAAGAAGATACCTCAGCTCACCCTCTAGTATCATTCTGGCTCATGGTACCAAAGATAGCCAATTCACTCATTTAAAGTTCACAAAGATCAAGTTACCTGCTTCTGCAAGCAAATTCCTTTCAAACGTGTTAGTTTCCATTCAATCCATTATACTGTTTTCATGTCGCTTCACCTCTTTACTGTCAATGTTTAAGGATTTGCATTGTAAAAACAAAATGCTGAATCTGTCTTGAGGGCCCAACCCCATTTCCCCCCTTGCCCCTACCGTTTAGCACTTGGTCCTCCGTTTTGTGCATTCACGCCAAGGGGTAGGGTGTCCCAAATTTTGTCACATCATTTGAGGTTTTTTTCTTCTCGCCTCATTGAAATGCAATGAAAAAAAACACCATGCACACATGAGACTGCATATAAACAGGACCATACAGATCGTTTTGTTTGTGTGTTTTTTTTTTTTATTATTCTGCAGGTCACTATAAAATTTACTCATGTTCCGTGTAATCGCAGCTTTATCTCTTTAGCAAACACTGCTAGACAACTTGTGGGCTGGAGGTTAGGGAACCAGCCCTGTGACCAGAAGTTTGCCAGTTCTATCCCCTTGGCTGACAGTATATGACTGAAGTGCCCTTGAGCAAGGCACCTAACCCCCAATTGCTCCCCGAGCGCCATGGATAGGGCTGCCCACTGCTCTGGGCAAGTGTGCAAACGCAGAGACAAATGGTTCTAAATTCTAAAACTTAGTGCAAGTAGCTGCAATACAGAAAGGTGTGATAACTTCATCTAACATGCATACTTGGTGTGGCTTGAGGGTTTCATTCGAGTCGAGCAGGAGCATGTCTGATTTTACCTGTTTAATCAGTTGGTCCCATCTCACTCTTCAAGCAGCTGATCAGGTGTGCTGCAGCCTTAATGGAATGAAAACCCACAGCCACATCGGCCCTTTGGGGATAAGGCTGGATGCCCCAGCTAAATGTGCCTAATTAATATACTTTAGTCTGCATATAAACACAATTTGACACAAGATTTAAAGTTTATACTATTATTAAACTCAATAATGTAAATTAAAAATAGACAGTACAACGCTACACTTGGTACCTTGTGTTCCACCATTGTGGGTCCATTTCACAGTTCACGGAGTAGTTAAACAGATTATTAAATGCCTTTATCTAAGACCCACCCACTAGTAAGTAGTAAAGAAGCCATATATATCTGATCTTATATTGATTTCAGTTATTGTAGTAGCAACTTTTTATATTTTGATACTTTGTTAGTTTTCTAAGTTATGTTATTCAGTACTTTTGGCAAAAAATGAACTCCATCAATAAGTCATGCTAAGCGGTTTACTAATGGGACACAGACGACAATGTTTCATGTCTATTGTAGATCCCTTAATCTGCGGTTCAAATTCTGGGTCTGTTATAGTAATGTGTTCTATATTTTCTCAGGCAATTTTTGACAACATGGAAAAGAAATTCTGGGAAATGGATCCTAAAATCTGGGATGACATCAATAACACTGGTCTCAGGTAGTAAACAGATGAACTCTTAAGACTGAATCATACTTCTGTGTGTCTGAACATGTGCCGGTGCTCTGTAAAGACACGTAACATTGCACCTGTTCTGTCAGCCGTTTCGCCAACTGCTCCGTTTGATTTTGCACTGCTTCTGGCTTGAGTATTGTTTGGGTCTTGCCATGCCCCCGGTGCTACCAGACAGCCAGTCAGCAACTTGCCACATTAATGTCTCAAAAACATATTGGAAAACACGGGTAAAAATAGTGTAGTATATAGTGTTTGACTCAACTTACAAAAAAAGTTTTTTTCAGGTTATTTTGGCTACTGTGCATGTGCACATATCCAAAGTGGGCTTTTTCACACTTACACTTTTACCAATAAGATGATTGACTAATTTGTTTGAAGGCCTGGCTTTCCATAATACACTTGCCATGTTGAGCGTTACGAGCTTTCTTGTTCATATTTCAATTGGTGAACTGTCTCCTCCTCCTTTATAATGTCTCTGGCATAGCTGAGATTTTGCAGCGAGCCTCTGGGAGGTACACTTACCCATGAATCACTTCTCTGTATCTCCACACAGACATGTTTATGTGCATCGTCCTATAGCCTTTACTATAACAGTACTGCTTGTTATAATGGACATTCTGTTGTTTCTTTCATGGCTTGAATTAGCCATTTGTAAGAATTTGTAATAAAGACGGTCTCAGTAATACTGTATTGAAGTCAGGGCTTTGCATCCTCTGTAGGGGGCACTACTTCTGCAGTGTGTATGCTGCCCGCATGATGGTAGCACAAGGAAATGGCCTAATAGTTACTATATCGTCCATGGGAGGCTTAAGGTATCTCTTCAACGTGCCCTATGGTGTTGGCAAAGCTGCAGTAAGTCACCTGCCATGACTATTTCAACTTTTAACATATGTTTGACTATTTAAGACACATAAATCTCATTACATAAACACATAAATATTGCATCTGCCCGTAAGCATTGGCACTGTATTACAATAATGTACTGCAACGGTGCAGACAAGTCAAATTCAGACATGCCAAAATAAATGTTCCTGTTATTTCATTCTGTGCTTATTCTCCCAGTGTGACAGACTAGCTGCAGATACTGCAGTAGAGCTGAAGAGCAGAGGGGTGGCGTCTGTAAGCCTCTGGCCAGGGGCCGTACAGACTGAGCTAGTTTCCCAGCATATAATTGAGAACCAAACTTCGGGCATTGACCCAAAGGTAAGTAACAATAATGAGACACTCTTCATAGGCCCACATCATTTTAAAACAAGACAATGGTTGTCTAATCTCTCAGTCAAGGTTTAGTTACAACTCGGGACTAATTCAAAATGAAAAGCATGTATTGACATTGACTTTTGATTAAATGTTGAATATAAAATGTTGATCAGCTGCGCATACTGGACAATATAGATGCACAAATCTCAGTAAATAATAACCGTCAAGTATAACCGTAAGCCATAGTATAAATAGTAGTTTAAACATTTGAAAAATGTTTAAAAGGGTATCTGGGCCTGATGGACCTGATGCAGCTGATGGAGCAAAATGTTTTAAAGAAGGACTGTAGTGGGAGTACCGAGATGTCAGGTGTGACTGTGGCAACTGCAAATGGTTTACATGGCTCACGGGTCAAGTAGCATGACCCCTTTCAAGACTTTTGCTTAGGGCCTCAGGGAGGTCAGGATCGGCTCTGCTTGCCAGCCTTGTGTTGGAAAGCAATATTGACTATTCATTTATGTATATGTCAGATTTGCTTTGGTTGTGAAATCTTTCACGTTAAAAAGTGAACGAACATGAAGGGATTTCGTTCACTTTTCATTATAGTGACAACTAGCCAATTTTAACCTGCAAAAAACATACATATACTGTGATTTATACCAAAACTGCCAGAGATTTTGATTATACTGTGAAATCATCTTTTGACCATACCACCCACTGTTACATGAAGCCTATGTAACTCAGCAAGCTGATAAATATCATAAATGAACAGAACTAATGTCATAAAGATGATAATAAACAGCGGTTGTATCCAGAACTTCAAGCATATTGTCGCTGTCCAAAGAACAACGTGTATCTCCAAACCAGTAAATTTACAGTAGAAGGAAAAACATGTTCATAAATTTGAATGTAAGTTAATATAAAGAGGTTTTATTCTAGGTAGTTATGGAGCATTTCTGTTGGTCTATTCACTATGAGGTTTTCACACAATATAAAAAGCAGCTGCTGTGGTCAAATGATGTAGAAAAATAAAAATTGACAAAAGTGGAAATACTTGTTTATGTTTTTTTGGACAGCAGCAATATATGTTTTCTCTAATACTGTTGTTTTTTTATCTGTTTAATCTTTCAGTGGAAGAAAGCATTCCGTAGTGGTGAGACAACAGAACTGAGTGGAAAATGCATTGTTGAACTGGCCAAAGGTAACACTATTTAAAACATTGCTTAAACGGCACTGTCCACGATTGAGTGTTTGAAGGAGATAAGGAAACAAGGAAATTTGTTCCTCTTCACAACCTGCATGACTGTCGATCTCATCTCTGTGTTTCATATATTTTCTGATAGACAAAAGTCTGATGTCACTGACTGGGAAAGTGTTGTTTACGTGTGATCTTGCACGGCGCTACGGATTCCAAGATGTTGATGGTAACTGAGTGTATTTCATGTTCCATTCCCTACTTTTTAAAATGGCTTTTAACATGTCCTCATCAACTTGTGCTCACAATTTCCCCCTGGGGGAGTCCCTGATGACATTCTCCAGGTCATTAAGAGTTTTAAATGTTGTGAGTAAGACCTTATAGTTGATGCAGAGCTTAGGCCCAATCCCATTTCTTATTTTTACCCCTACCCCTTGTTTTTGAGTGTCATCTTGCCCCTTGGAACTGAGCTACAGGGGGTAGTGGTTGAAATTGACACAACATTAAACTAAGATAATACAATGGTTATCATAATTTTTAACAGAGAAAATTCTCACATTTGTGGGTTTCTTTGGTCACTTGTGCATCCATCTTTCCAGCTTTTCATTTATTCTTCATAATATTCCAATTTGAGGCAGCCTCTGAAAACTTCTGTTTGGAAGGCCATGTAGCCCTAACACTTCACCCTACCCCTTTATCTCAACAAAAATCGGGACACCCTACCCCTAGATGTGAACATGCAAAACGGAGGGCCAGGGGCTAAGTTGTAGGGGCAAGGGGTGAAATGGGATCAGGCCTTAATAGGAAGCTAGTGTAAACTCAATAGGACCATTATGCTCAAACCTTATTTTTTTTGGCAAGCAAATGGGGTCCTACATTCTGAATTAGCTGAAACCTATTACAGTATTAGCCGAAGTGAAGTTTGTTAGAGAAGGCCCTTTTGAGTGTTTAGAGGTCACGGGTATAGACTTCAGCAGCAGAACTTGCCCAGAGATCATTACAAAGGTTTGCTGTCATGAAAGTAGGCTGTCTTTAGAAAACTAGTCCATCTGCTATGTGACTACTAGTCCAATTTCTGCTAGCTTGCTATTGCAAGGGCTACACACCTAGCAACAAAGACCATTATTCACAAAGTGTTTGGGCTCAAAACCTCTCAACAAAAAGCAAAATAAATGTTTGCATCATAATAGTTTGGTAGCTATTTAACTAACCGATGCTAACCCAGCAGAGCACAAATGTGATCTCTACTCCTTTCCTCCTGCTGTGAGTGGCCAGTTAGCAAAGTATGTGTTGTTTCCAAGTGGTGAGGCGAGGTTGGAGATGGCATGTTAGAACCAGTACTGAGTTGAGTATAGAAGAAGTTAACTGGATTTCAGTAAGATTCCCCATGCTAAAGTTGTCTTTATCTCTTCCCCCACAAGGTCGCAGCGTAGTGGATTACACCTCTTTGAAATTCCTCCTCACACAGGTGCCTTATCTGTCCTGGCTCTCTGTAATCACCCCCTCATTTCTCAGAATGCCTCGGTTCATGCTCAGCTTGGCTGCCAGCAAGTTCTGATGTGCACAGAGGGGCTATTTTTTTATTGGTTGTTAGAACATCTGAAGGAAAATGCTTTATTCTACATGTCAATACCATTTAAATAATCATACTGCAAATTAACATTGTGCTGTGAGTAGCTATGGACTGTCAAATCACCAACTCTATGACACATGTCAAAATTACTGAGCTTGAATTCCTGTATCCAAAGAAATAAAGATTCAGTTCCCGCCTATTATTTTCCCATTTTTTTTCCTGATCCCTTTTTAATTTTTTTTATTTTATTATTTTTCGTTTTGGAAGAGAATTGTGTCCTGTCTACCTTTTCCCTTTCTTGGTTACTTGTACCCATTGATTTCCTGTGACTATTTTACTGTGCATACTTATCTGTTGATTTACTGAGATTAGCTTATACTCAACAGTTAATCATTTTCGAATTGTGTGTCTTTAAGCACAGCCTGAGGACTCAGGGATCCAGGGGCTCTCTCTCTTTCTGTGACCAAATGGCAGTTACGGTCATAAATATGAAGTCACACTTACGGTCAGGCGTGAAAGGAAAAATTCATAAAAATTCAAGGTGATTGGACAGCAGCTGTTGAGAGGTTCGAGAGCTTGAAAAGGATTAAGCTTATTAGGCAGCCAGACCAGCCGGCGAGGAAGTATGCTGGAAGTATGCTAGAAATATGCTGGAAGTCAACAATAGCAGGCCGTTATCTGTGTTTTTGGGCAGAGAGACAGCTGCAGTCCAATCCTGGTGCAGGCCGAGATCCATTCTCTTTGATTCAGTTTACATTCATTTATTATTTTGTGTCTTATTTTAACCACTTTAAACATTCAAGAATTTTTTTTACATGATCATCATCTTCCTTGGGTATCATAAAAAATTTTATCTGATGAATTTTTCAAATAAATCTGGCATGGACAAAAATGAGCTACAGCTGACCTAAAGGTTAAAGCAGAGCAAAGTAAGTCTGCATTATCACTATCATTTTCGCCTGTATATCAGCACACACAGAGACATATTTACAGTCAAGATGGTAAAACGGACATAAAATATTTTGGCTCACAAGGTGATTTGATTGTCGTTGAAAGGACAAAATGGTTCTTAAAATTTTGGTTGTAACCCCTGATCTCAGCCTGCTAGTAAGGGGTGATCAGCACGGGAGCCACGCGTGGCCGTTTGCTCGAGCTGTCCGCGGCTCAGTCAGGATTGCACTATTGCCACCAGCACAGTTAACGACCGCACTCTGTGGTTCAAATTTTGCATGGATTGTCGGAAGCCTGTAGCAAAATTGTAGCAAAAATTATGGCTACAGCTATTAGCTGCAAAAAAGTGCAGCTATATGACTGACTTTAGGTGAAATGTGAAAAATAACATTAATATTTCACGTTAAATCAACCAATTTTATGGTAGTTTATCCACACAAGTTATTTGATTGGTAGGTGGAACGGCTTATGCCACAATGTAATATATTCTAATATTATAATATTTCTTCTTTCAGTTTTAAAGAATGATGAATTTTTAGGCCTTTAAATATTTTCCCAAACCTTTTCTTGGACAAATGTGTGTTGTACAAACACACACATACATTTTCTCTTTTTTTATTAAAGAATGGTTCAAATGAGCAGATATGTCACAGAGCATGTTGTGAATTAATTTTGTTTTTAATTAAAAGCTCTAATTACTTCTATTTGTTGTTTCATTCTTTTGAACACTGTATCATCTTAATGTTGTGTCAGTTATGCCCTTTGAGTTGGGGTAAACTTCCAAACCAACAGCAGAGATGAAAAGTACACATTCTTCACTCACACAACACTGAAGGTAACTGAGGACAAATGATTATAATAGCAAAATGGGAGATGGGGCAGGTGTTGGGTGGATTCATTCCAAATGGGCTTTGATTGGAGTTATTTCAAGTGGGCATTGGTTGGACTAACTGAGAGTGGGCATTAGGTGAATTCATTCCGAGTGGGCCCTAGTTGCATTCCTTTAGAGAGGGTGTTGAATGGAAAGAAACTTTTATTCCATATTACATTTGTATTTGTTTTTATTATTTCAATTTGGTGGACTTGTTTTTGTAAATACAATTTTGTTTTGTGAAAAGAAAATCCTTCCTCTATATTCTTTATATTCACAAGTAGTGGGCCCAGTTTCTTAATTAAAGATTAATTAAGGCCTAATCTTGAAGAGGACTCATTTTTTTGGTTTTATTTTTGGCCCAGTCTTGATTTCAGTTGGACTCAGCCTCCCTTTTTGTTTGAAATGAAATCTTAACTTGGAATTGAGCCTACATACGCTCAGTCTCAGCTAGTCATGATCTTGGACTTGTCTTGGACTCAACAACGGTGGGCTTGAAAACAGCTATACTCACATATTCTTAAAGAACTGGGAACGCTGAAAAGTGAGAAAACTGGTAGCTTTGAAGACTGCTTATAAATGAGACAGATTAGAGCAACATTCTTGGTCAGCAAGGAATGCTGTCTAATAGCTCTTGTGATTTTAATACTCTTCTTTCTTGTAAACTCAGCGTGAATGAATGTAAATTAGTTTGTAATGGCAATGTTTTTGATCCCACTGGTGCATTATCTTGCCCTGGGGTTGGAATACAAATACTAAGAAAACGTACTCAGAATTCAGAAATTAAGTATCTGTGTTCAGTCCAAGTTGCATTTTGAAAAGGCAGTATTCAGAATACAGGTACGTTTTACATTTTTAGGAGAATAATTTTAGAACACGTAATCAATAAAGACAAAAAAAAACATACAACCATCAGAAGACACACCATCAATACTTGTTTATTAACTATTTTAGGATCAGTGAATAGCATGTAGCAAAAATGCTCATCCAATAGACTGGTAAATCAATGTGATGATCAGTTATTAATCTCAGTGTTACTGAGATTTGCTAAAGCCTGAGTAGACTGATAAATCAATATGATGATCAGTTATTAGTCTCAGAGTCGCTGAGCTCTGCTAAAGCCTGAGTAGACTGATAAATCAATATGATGATCAGTTATTAGTCTCAGTGTCGCTGAGCTCTGCTAAAGCCTGAGTAGACTGATAAATCAATATGATGATCAGTTATTAGTCTCAGTGTCGCTGAGCTCTGCTAAAGCCTGAGTAGACTGATAAATCAATATGATGATCAGTTATTAGTCTCAGTGTCGCTGAGCTCTGCTAAAGCCTGAGTAGACTGATAAATCAATGTGACGATCAGTTATTAATCTCAGTGTTACTGAGCTCTGCTAAAGCCTGAGTAGACTGATAAATCAATGTGACGATCAGTTATTAATCTCAGTGTTATCAAATGCTGCTAAAGCCTGAGTAGACTGATAAATCAATATGATGATCAGTTATTAATCTCAGTGTCGCTGAGCTCTGCTAAAGCCTGAGTAGACTGATAAATTAATGTGATGATCAGTTATTGATCTCAGTGTCGCTGAGCTCTGCTAAAGCCTGAGAAGACTAATAAATCAATGTGATTAGCCAGTTTTTAATCTCAGTGTTACTGAGCTCCGCTAAAGCCTGAGTAGACTGATAAATCAATGTGACGATCAGTTATTAATCTCAGTGTTATCAAATGCTGCTAACGCCTGAGTAGACTGATAAATCAATATGATCAGTTATTAATCTCAGTGTCGCTAAACTCTGCTAAAGCCTGAGTAGACTGATAAATCAATGTGATGATCAGTTATTAATCTCAGTGTCGCTAAGCTCTGCTAAAGCCTGAGTAGACTGATAAATCAATGTGATGATCAGTTATTAATCTCAGTGTCGCTAAGCTCTGCTAAAGCCTGAGTAGACTGATAAATCAATGTGATTAGCCAGTTTTTAATCTCAGTGTTCCTGGGCTTTTCTGAGGGGTGATTAAGCAAATAATCTCAGTAGTGAAAATGTTTGTTAGTTATAATCTTAGCATCAGGGTTGTACTGGACTACTCCTCAGGGGACTGTGAGAGCAGCAGTTAGTGAATACATTTAGGACAGTGTATTCATTATTCAGCCATCATTCCTTTTTAGACTATTTTGCCCAACCCTGATTTTGTCTTACAGATGATATTACTCTACTACTATCTAGATAATATTTATTCCCTTATATGCAATCAAATATGAATAGGAGGTAGTATGCTATTGTAAATAACCTAGTATCTGTTACAAATGTGGACATGGTGGCTTTCTACTTCCTTTTTTTTGTAAGAGTCATCGTTTAAAAGTTGAATGCCTAAATGATTACCTTCACTGAAAGCTGCAAATCTTTTATTGTGGACCAGAAACAATAAAGAGTTGAATAATAAATGGTGTAACTGTAGTGCACTTGGCTGGTTTTGGGACTGTGTCACTGGTATATTGCAATGCTGTTGTTGCTTGCAGTATTTAAAATGATGTGATCTTTATCAATAGCCTAGTCAGGATGAACAAATCACATTTCACTCTGGACAAATCACATACTGTTTTCATGGCAAATGTAATTCTAAGCAAAATATTTGGACAGCAGACATGGTTAGTGGCTTGTCTGATCAGCTGATTGACATTATTAAAACAATAATAATCAACCCAGTTCACTGAAATTAAACTAGCCTATTACTAGAATCACAGGGCCAGGCATGATCTCGTAATGAGAATACACATCTCAGGACAGCTTATTCAACTTCTGGCGCTGGATTGCGGCCGCTAACAAAGAGATGCCCCCTGTACTTGGGGGGGTCTTGCTAAGTTACTAACTCATATTACATCCATAGACATACATTGGACAATGGAGGAGGTGGTGTAATGGTGCGGGCAATGTATTCTCTTTGGACTCATTAATTCCAATCAATCATCGCTTGAATGCCACAGCCTATTTGAGTACGGTCAGCCCATGTGCATCCTTTACCAACCATAATTTACCAATCTTCTAATGGCTACTACCATAAAGATAATGTAACATGTCATAAAGGAAAAGTCGTCTCAACCTGGCTTCATTAATATGACGATACGTTAAGGGGTTCTTGAATGGCCTTCCCAGTCACCGCATGGGCATCAAATGGGCATCACAGAACGGGTGATTTACAGCACGAAAGTGAAAAAATCTGCAGGAATTACATGATGCAATCATGTCAATGTGGACCAGAATCTCAAAGGAATGTTTCCAACATTTTGTGGAATCCATGCCATGAAGAATTGAGTCTATTTTGAGAGCAAAGCGAGGCCCTGCCGAGTGTTAGTACAGTGTTCCTAATGAAGTGCACTGTGAGTATTTGTCCACAACATTACTGTCACTGTTAGAGTGATTTTATAGGAAAGTACTGAAGTCTTACCATTTCATTACAATCAAATACACGGGGGGGGTGCTAGAGCCTATCCCAGCGGTCACCGGGCGTGGCAGGAAACACCCTGGACAGGTTGCCAGTCCATTGCAAGGCAGACAGACAATCATACACATCCAGACACACACAATCACACCTAGGGGCAATGTAGCATGTCCAATTGGCCTGATTGCATGTCTTTGGACTGTGGGAGGAAACTGGAGAACCCGGTGGAAACCTATGCAGACACAGGTAGAACATGCAAAACTCCACACAGAAAGGACCCTGGTCACGCAGATGGGGATACAATCAAATAGTATACCTCAAATATTTTAGAGAGCTTTAGATGCATTATACTGTAGAAATTTCATGCATTTCAAGTGCAAAGACTGACAGGAAAACACAGGATTGCTTGATATGAAGTTTTAACACATATGTCATGTAGTTCTGAGGTCAGTACTGGTGACACAGTTGACTCATAGTTTAATGGATTTAGTTTAATTACCTTTACGTATCAAGCTTCATTGCCCTGTTACACCTCCTAAATAAGCACTTAGGTTACAAAGCATTTTATAAGGCAGAGTTGATGCTTTGTTATGTCATAAAATATTAGTAAGATTAAACTAGGGTAAAGGTAAGGGTGGACCATAGTGTTGGATTAAACTGTATTTCCTTAGTAAAAATGGTACAGAATTCTCATCATGGGAATTTTTGTTAATAATGTTTTTGCCCATAATTTTGCTTCATCATGTCACATCACTTACAAGGCAAAATTCTTTGTTTTCTCGTAAACTTGGGTCAAACACGAACAAATGATACTATGATTCACCTCCCCCTTCCACCAACCCCAAATGTATCATAGAGAGGAAATGCTCAGATAAGTCAGAGACCCTTCCTAATGCCACATTTCAATTGGAAATCAGAAAATTATTTCTGATTTCTATCAACTCTAAATGGTTATTGAAAATAAGTGAGCCAGTTTTATCTACAGTCATGCATGTTCATGCTACCAGGTTTCACAGATGATGTGGTTTGACTTGAAACATGAATTGGTATATTTATCTGTCTACATATTACATGTTCTTAATCCACTAAACGGGTTTTCTTCACAATTGAAAGTATTAAAATTAAATTTGATAAATGAAGCTGATTGAAGTCAGTCTGAAGTCTGCCTGTAATACTCCTCTATTCAACACAAAATCCAACAGCTTAAAAATAATGTTCCTTACCAAGTGATTTTAAGTTTTTACCTTCAACAATGTATAATATCATCAGAAGAAAATAGAATTTGGAGAAATCTCTTTTGACGAAGTCAAATACCATAAATAAATGCCCACAATCTCCGATCTATCAGCATTAAAAACCAGCATGCTTCTGTGATAAGATACCATTACACTGGCTCAGTTATACTTTACATTGTCAACACTGTCAACAAATACTGTCCATCACTATCAACAAATACTGTCCATCACTGCATCCACAAATGCGAGTTAAGACTATCCACAGTGGAAGCCATATATCAACAGCATGCAGAAACACCACTGATGTCTCTAGGGCCAAGCATCTGAAATGGACTGATATATAATGAAAACATGGTAAAAATTAGTCCATGTTTATGGAAATAATGGACATCATGTTCTCTAGGCCAAAGGACCATCCAGAGTGTTACTAGCATCCATCCATCCATCCATTTTCCAAGCCGCTTCTCCGTCAGGGTCGCAGGGGGTGCTGGAGCCTATCCCAGCAGTCATCGGGCGTAAGGCAGGATACACCCTGGACAGATCACCAGTCGCAGGGCAGACAGACAAACACAGTCAGTCACTCACACACTCACACCCAGGGGCAATTTAGCATGTCCAATTGGCCTGACTGCATGTCTTTGGACTGTGAGGAAATCCACGCAGACACGGGGAGAACATGCAAACTCCACACAGAGAGGACCCCAGTCACCTGCAATCAAAACCCAGGCCCTCCTCGCTGTGAGGCGACAGCGCTACCTACCACACCACTGTGCCGCCCTGTGTTACCAGCATAAAGTTTAAAATACTGGGTCTGTCTTACTATAGAGGGATATAAGTGGATAACTTGTACATCTGTGAAAGCACCACTAAACACATTTTAAAGCAACACATGCTGCCTTTTAGACAAACAACTTTGTCAGGGACATCCATGCTTATTTTAATATGACATGTTACAACAATATGAATGCATAATCCAAGAGTGTGGGTGCTAGACTCGCTTGCCTGTCTCCTATTGAAAATTTGGTGCGTTATTAAGCTCAAAATATCACACTGAAGGTTTTGCAGCTAAAGTCTTGTATAACGGAATGGCTTTCAAAACTGGATCAAAATGTTTAATAAGTGCTGTTACAAAGAAAGCTGACGTAAAACAGTGGCAAACATGCTCCTGTCCCAACCTTTTTGTAATGTGTTGCTGCATCAAACTTGGGATGAGCTTGTATTTCCAAAAAAATAAGTTCATAAGGTAAAACATCAAATGTTGTGTTTTTGTAATGTTTTAAATGTAATACAGTACAAACAGAATTTACTAATCACTGCTTTCTATTTTACTAGCATTTTTCATGCTCTCCTAACTGTTTTGGAACTGGTTTGTACAAAGAACAATAGTCAAAAAGTCTATCAATACTGCATAAATCTAAAACTATATAGATTTCATTCTCATTCAGGAGTCTGCACATATAAACATTGGTGATGTATTCTATTTCTCAGTCCATCATCTTGGAATGACTAGCTTATTTGAGTTCGTTGTTTATCTGCCTTTAACGTCCTGTCTGAGGGAAGATATTTTTACTGAAACATTTTCCATTAAACTGCTATATACAAAGTAAAATAAATGCTAATGTCTTTTTCAAGCTGCAGATAAATATTTCATAAACTTCACATGTCTGTGCTTAATCTAAAACAGCCAAAAATGTCAAGGCACACCAGCATTAGCTTAGCACTAACAGACTTTTGGAAATCCCAGCGCTATTAGAAATGAGCTTTATCTTACATCTGGGTAGCTTTGATATCTATAGCCTGAACTGAAGGCCTAGCTTAATCAGTTAAGAGAACTGATGGCTGTACATGAATGCAATCACTAGTTCTCTCAATCTGTCTGTTTGTTTTCATTGAAGGATGGACCATAGAGATGGGCAGGGCTAGAAGACATACACAGCCTGAAAGTACACCTCTAAGGTAGATGGTGTTGTATGTGCCATAACAGTTTATGCACACTGGAAGTACATTACATAACAAAAGTGTCTGAATATTTGTGTGACCTCACTGTAAATGACATTTCATGTCCAGTTGGGTTGCTGTATAAAGACATATTAGAAAGATCTATTAAATTAAGATCAATTCATTGGAAATCTACATCAGTTACATAACATTGAAGAGTTATGTTACGGTAAGGTCTTCTAAACTAAGAGTACATTTTCAATGATGTCTGGTCTTGTTTTATTTGCACTTTTTAAATAAAAGCCAGTTTCATTTTTATATGCATAAAGTTGGTGCTATTATAGAGCGCATTTAATTACTGAGTCAAACAAATTGTATTCCTATCACTTATTGCGGCTGGTTTGTCAACATTGGTGACTCATTGTAGAGCAGGAGGAGTCTTAGACTATGACCAAGTGGAAGAGTATTTATAGAGTGTTGTGATAGCAACTCATCGAAGTGTTTTACGGGACTCTGAAAAGGTAAGATAATCATTGTGGTAGATTTTTGTAGTTTAGAATAGACAGCATGTTTGCAGTCCATGGGTGAGATACATTTATGGATGTTCTGTTAAATGTTTTAGAGACTGTTGGATCCATGACTCTCCAACAAATGTTTTTAAAAAAGAAGAAGTAGTCTGTTTAAAGACTTAAGGCTTGCTCTTAAAAAGGACTTGATTATGTTTGAGTCTCGGTCTTCACTCATTCTTGCTCTCATTTGGACTTGGCTTGGTCTTGGCCATTTGTAGACTTGGTCTTGACTCGTGAGAGTGTTGGACTTGTCTTGGACTCGATAAAGGCGGCCTTGACTACTGCAGCACTGTCTGTAATCTATAACTTATGTCTATAAATGTTTATGTATTAAATTCAGTATGGCATGTCTAGTGGAAGTTTTGCTTACTGTGTTGGTTTGCACAGCCAGTATGTATAACTGACTCAATTTTCTTTTCAAGCAGCTTCTGCCAAAAACTGGTCAAACTGATTCACAATTCCAGGTGTATCAAGAGATTAACCTTTATTCCAGAGTGTAAACAACACATTAGCAGGGGTTAATTCCTGACCGGGTCAGTGCTCAAAGGGTCTCTAACTACCACAGGCTTCACTGTGCCAGAGGGGCACATAAATTAATGAATAGCCATTGAATATATTCTAATGACTGAATAAATGAAATAAAACAAGAAATGTTTTCTTGATCCATAGCAGGTTTTACATTATACAGCATACTGAACCTAAATCATTAATGAGGCTATATATATAACTACTGTTTTATCCCACTTTTCAGATCATTATTAATAAATGAATGATTTAACTTATTTATGTATTTAGAGTTCAGGGGGCCTCCAGACATGTTGGTGCCCAGGGGCTTCCCAAGACCATGATCCGTCCCAATACATTAGGAGTGCCTACCATTTTAATCTATATAGACACGTTTGTAATCTAGTCTGTCCAAGTCATATCAGTTTCCATCGGTCTCTTTTATTAATAGTCTGCTGTTTCTAACCACAGCGCAGGTCAAATAAAACTGTGTTTTATTACTATCATTAAAGTAAAGGTGCATATAAATACAATAACAAGTAAACATTTCCAAATACATATAAAACATACTCTTCCCTGCCAGAGCACCAGAGAGAATGTTTCAGCAGGTAGTTGAACATTAATGGTGGTGCGTATAAGATTAATTTGTTTGATAAGGAATATTTTCATTGGAGCTTGACGGATTGCATTAGAGGTTACACAAACAACATTCTTTGTAGCAGGTGGTTTGCAAATGTACAGTACTGAGATAAATTCAGAGACCACCATTCACTTATTTAACTTCCAGTCAAAACAGCCACTGAGAACAGATCGACAGTAGGAAATAACACAGCAGCTTTAGAAACTTAACACAACATCAAGTTTTTCAGTATTTAGTGTGTGCACCATTTGCCTTTCGTTACAGAAGACTTTCAAAGGAATTTGAGGTGACATTTTTAACACACCTCTAAAATTCAGCATTCTAGTTCAGTTTACAGTACTTTATTAGTCCCAAAAAGGGCAATTCATTTCACTATACATATATATATACACACACACACACACACACACACACACACACTCACACACACTTTAACAATAAAAAAAAAAAAAACCAATATAACAATCATTTAAAAAGACATTCTGAGACCTGATCCCATATCAGCCCTGAACCCTACCACCTAGGGTTAGGCTGTCCCGAATTTTGTCAAGACAGAGGGGCAGGGTGAAGTGTTAGGGCTACATGGCACTCCAAACAGAGGGTTTTCAGAGACTCACTCCAAACACAGTGCTGTGAGGAAAAAAAAAGAAAACCGGCCGGATGAGCGACCAAAAAAACCCACAAATGTGAGAATTTCCTCAGTTAAAATTACAATAACCACTGTATTATCTTAGTTCAATGTCGTTTCGATGTATCATGATTGTTCAGTTCGTAACAAGCAAAGAAATCGCTAATGGTATGCTAATGTCTCAGTAGCTAGCTAACTTTTCCGTTCCACCTTAAATAGTCCAGCAGTGTTGACGCCTGAAGTGCCAGAATGTAGTGGCTGCACCATTTAAGGTGGAATGGGAAAATTCTAACAAGAAGCTGGTAAATAGCTGAATTCAGCTTCGTATCACCAAAGAATTAGTGGTGGGTGATAATAAATAATTGTCTTATAGCCCCTCTTTGAAAGCATGTTACCCTAAATGTAACTAAAGCCCAGCATTGAGATTGCTGAACCTGCTCTGCTATCACTGAAGACGGGCCGGGTCGCCTACAGAGCACCACTAGTAGCTGTTAATGAAGCAATGCTTTTTTTTTTTTTTTTATTATTATTCGAGGGTCCCATTCTGTAGAACAAGATTTCAACCACTCCATTCCAAGGGGTTAGGGTGACACTCGAAAACAAGAGGGTAGGGGTAAAAAGAAGAAATGGGATTGGGCCTTTTTTTCTGCTTCTGACAATCCAAGTCATCCCAAAGACATCCAATAATGTTGAGGTCTGGACTCTGGGGTGGTCAGTCCATTGCTGTCTATTAAATGGACACTGAAACACTAGCAGCTTTATTTGCTTGATTTGCAAATGTTCTTTTTTTCACTTTTCTTTTCTCAGTAATGTCAGCTACACATCCTTTCAGACCCATAGCACTGAGTTGTCTTATCAATCAAAAGATGGACAGAAACACGTTTTTTTTTACTTAATTTCCTTTCCCTACCTTATGCAAGTGAACTTTCTCATATCTAATTCTTCAGACATGTTTCCTGAAAAATTAACTTGCTTAAAATAATAATGGCTGTTTTGGCTAGGAATAAATTAAATGAATCATAATTTGTAAATGCAACAAACATTTTTACAGATAAATGTACTGATTTAGTAAAAATCAGCATAAAAACGTTTAAACATTTCAACCCTGCTGTTATATTTTTAGTGCTTTTGAGTGCTTTATAATGCCTCATGTATGTTCATGGTGTCAGTGAGTGCAAACCTCTTCATTTCACCAATAATAATGATTGAAGTCAATCGCTTATGGTAGGATGATACAACATAACATGAAAATGAGTAGCCAGGGCTTTTAACAAGTTCTGGTAACACATCTGCAAGCACACCACACTACACCAATAAGAATCCTTGGGCAAGACTCCTAGTGCTACATTTTGCTGTTGTCGGAAGAAAACCTTGTATTTCCATTTTTTTATGTTTTTCAGTTTTTGGCATAATTTGAAAATACCTGTTACCCTTTACATTGTATGTAAATTTTATGATGAAAAGAATAAAAGAAATGACCCACAAAGTCTGGTTCCATTGACCTACATTAAAAATAATATAGGTTTTTTCTTTCTCCTGTAAAGTAACCATTTTGAAGGTTTTCTTCCGACAACAGCAATTTGTTGTTGTAACTCAACATGAGGACTACAGATTTGGTGGAAAATGCGATAATTACTTCCGGTCGACAGACAGTTTGTGCAGGTGGGGGTGGCCAGTTTACCTCATTATTGTCTACTAAAGAATTTCACGCATGAACAAAGATGCAACTTTGTAATTGAGCCAGTAGGAACCAGACCAAAATTACTTCTGGTAGCAATTAGAGATTAGAAGCGGCTTAGAAAATGGATGGATGGATGGATGGATGGATAATTCTTTTTTCCTTTTCGACGACAACATTTGTGTTTGTCAGATGGCGCTCTCTGGCTGGGTGTGTGTGGTGATTGGTGCTTCTTGAGGAATTGGAAGAGGTATTGCATTACAGCTGTCTGAAGCAGGGGGCTACTGTCTACATCACTGGTAGACAGATGAAGACCCTAGAGCAAACTGCAGCTGAGGTGAGTATATAAAGGAGGAGACAGATAACTGGTGGAAATATGAAAGAGAAAGCTTGTAACGCTCAACATGGTGTCTATTTGTGGAGAAAATCTTGCCCTTTAAGAAATAGATGTTTGTGCTATTAACTCTGATTGTTACTTAATTTTGACAAATATAACACTAACTAGGAAGGCTGACATTGTTGTCCCTACTATCTCACTGCTGACTGTAGGAATGGAGGCAGATGTGTGCGGACACTACTGCAGCTTTAATTTACATTTATTTTTTAAATAAATGGTTAAAATGTGAACAAAGTCATTCCAAGTGGTTTGATTTGAAATGCTGTGTTCATTAATGAATCAGAATGAATAGTGAACAGCATAGTGATATGAACCACATGCCTGAAGCATTAAATATTTCTATCTCACAGAAAGGTATTACATGAAACAAGTATAAACATGCTGCCTAATTGTAGGAGACCTAATTGTAGGATTTCTAAAAAAGTTGGGACGCTGTGCAAAAATGTAAATAAAAGTACAACGCTATGATATGCAAATCATGTAAACCATATATTTAACTAAAAATAGTACTTCTTCTTCTTTCGGCTGCTCCCTTTAGGGGTCGCCACAGTGGATCATCTGCCTCCATCTTGCCCTATCCACTGCCTCCTCTACTTTTACACCAACCATCTCCATGTCCACCTTCACTACATCCATAAACCTTCTCTGAGGTCTACCTCTTCTCCTTCTGCCCGGCAGCTCCATCTCCAACATTCTTTGACCAATATATCCACTATTCCTCCTCATCACATGTCCAAACCATCTCAACCTGGCCTCTCTGGCTTTATCTCCAAACTGCTCCACCTTCACTGTCCCTCTGATCTGCTCATTTCTAATCTTGTCCATCCTTGTCACTCCCAATGATAATCTCAGCATCTTCATCTCCGCCACCTCCAGCTCAGCCTCCTGTCTTTTAGACAGAGCCAGTCTCCAAACCATACATCATAGCAGGACGCACTGCTGTCTTGTAAACCTTCCCTTTCACTCTTGCTGCTATCCTTCCGTCAAACATCAGCCCTGACACCCGTCTCCACCCACTCCATCCTGCCTGCACCCTCTTCTTCACCTCTTTTCTACACTGTCCATTGCTCTGGATGGTTGACCCAAGATATTTGAAGTCATCCACCTTTACGACCTCTACTCCTTGCATCTTCACCTTTCCACCTGCCTCCCTCTCATTCACACACATGTATTCCGTCTTATCTCTACTGACCTTCATTCCTCTCCTCTCCAGTGCAAACCTCCACCTCTCCAGATTCTCTTCCACCTGCTCTCTACTCTCACCACATATTACAATGTCATCTGCAAACATCATGGGCCATGGAGCCTCCTGCCTGACCTCACCTGTCAACCTGTCCATCACCATTGAAAACAAGAAGGGGCTCAAAGCTGATCCCTGATGTAACCCTACCTTCACCTTGAAACCATTTGTCACTCCAACTGCACACCTCACCACTGTCTCACTATCCTTATACTTGTCCTGCACCACCCTAACATACTTTTCAGCTACATCTGACTTCCTCATACAGTACCACAGTTTCTCTCTTGGCACCCTATCATATGCCATCTCTAGATCCACAAAGACACAATGTAGCTCCTTCTGACCTTCTCTGTACTTCTCTACCAACACTCTCAATGCAAAAATTGCATCTGTGGTACTCTTTCTGGGCATGAAACCAAACTGCTGCTCACTGAGCTCACCCTTGTTCTTAAAAATGGGGACCAGTACACTGCTTCTCCACTCATCAGGCATCCTCTCACTCTCCAGGATTTTGTTAAACAACCTGGTTAAAAGGTCCACTACCTTCTCTCCTAAACATCTCCATACCTCCACAGGTATGTCATCTGGACCAACTGCCTTTCCATTCTTCATCCTTTCTAAAGCTGCCCTCACTTCCACCTTACTAATTCTCTGCACTTCCTGATCCACTATCTCTCCCCCGTTGTCCTCCTCTCTCTCTCATTTCCTCATTCATTAGTTCTTCAAAGTACTCCTTCCATCTACTCAACACTCTCTGTTCACTCACTAGTACATTTCCCTCTCTATCCTTTATCAGCCTAACCTGCTGTACATCCTTTCCAGCTCTATCTCTCTGGTTAACCAAACGATACAAGTCCTTTACTACTTCTTTACTGTCCAGCCTCTCATACAGCTCATCATAGGCCTGAGCCTTTGCCTTTGCCACCATTCTTTTCGCTATGCGACTAGCCTCACAGTAATCCTGCCTACTTCCTTCATCTCTCTGGCTATCCCACTTTTTCTTAGCTGCCTTCTTCTTCTGAATACTCTCCTGAACTTCCTCATTCCACCATCAACTTTCCTTGTCTTCTTTCCTCTGACCAGAGGAAACACCCAACACATTTTTGCCAGTTTCTCTCACCACCTTAGCTGTATTTTCCCAGTCCTCAGGTAGCTCCTCACTGCCCCCAAAGACCTGTTGCAATTTTTCCCTGAACTGCCTGCAACCATCCTCGTCCTTCAGCTTCCACCATCTAATCTTTTGCTCTGTCTTCACTCTCTTCCCCCTTCTTTGTTTCTAATCTCATTCTACAGACAACCACCCTATGCTGCCTTGCTACACTTTCCCCTGGCACCACTTTACAATCTCCAATCTCCTTTAGGTGGCATCTCCTCCTAAGCATATAATCCACCTGTGTCCACCTCCCTCCACTCTTGTATGTCACCCTGTGTTCTTCCCTCTTCTGAAAATACGTGGTCACCACAGCCATTTCCATTCTCTTTGCAAAATCTACAACCATCTGACCTTCCACATTTCTGTCTTTCACACTGTACATACCCAGCACTTCTTAATCCCCTCTGTTCCCTTCACCAACATGTCCATTGAAGTCTGCACCAATCACTAATCTCTCCTCTCTAGGGACACCATCTACCACTTCATCCATCTTACTCCAAAATTCCTTTTTCTCCTCTAACTGACAACCAACCTGTGGTGCATATGAACTGACCACATTCAAAATTACACCATCAACCTCTAACTTCAGGCTCATGATCCTGTCTGGCACTCTCTTTACATCCAGAACACTTCCCAAGCTGTTCCTTTAGGATTATCCCTACTCCATTTCTCTTCCTCTCTACACCATGATAGAACAGTTTGAATCCACCTCCAATGTTCTTGGCCTTGCTTCCTTTCCATCTGGTCTCCTGAACACACAGAATATCTACCTTCCTTCTCTCCATCATGTCTGCAAGCTCTCTGCCTTTACCAGTCATTGTCCCTATGTTCAGAGTCCCTACTCTAACCTCCACACTCCTGCCTTTCCTTCTCTCTCGCTGCCTTCTAACCTGCCTTCCTCCTCTCCTCTTTGATGGTCTCCGACCTACAGTAGTCCAATTTCCACCCGGCACCCTGCTGGTCAACAGCACCGGAGGCGATCGTTGTTAACCGGGGCCTCGACCGATCTGGTATGGCAATCATATTTGTGAACCGCATGATAGTTTTGGCACAAGTTTTACGCCGGATGCCCTTCCTGACGCAACCCTCACCATTTATCTGGGCTTGGGACCGGCACCAGAAGTACACAAAGTACACCCCAATGACTGGTTTTTGACTAAAAATAGTACAATGACAACAAATCAAATGTTGAAACTGAGAAATTTAAGAAAATTATGCTCATTCTGAATGACACCTTCCACACATTCCAAAAAAGTTGTGACGGGGCATATTTACCACTGTGTTGCACCACCTCTTTCTCTAACAACAAGCATTCTACAAGTCTTTGAGAACTGAGGAGACCAACTGCTGTAATCTTGAAAGTGAAATGTTTTCCCATTCTTGCTTGATATAGGATGCTCAACAGTTTGGGGTCTCAGTCTCATTTGTCATATTTTCTGTTCATAATGCACCAAATGTTTTCAATGGGTGACAGGTCTGGGCTGCAGGCAGGCCAGTTTAGCTCTTGGACCCTTTTACTATGGAGCCATGCTGTTGTTATATGTACAAAATGTGGTCTGGCATTGTCTTGATGAAGTAACCACAGCCTTCCCTGCAAAAGACGTCGTCTGGATGGCAGAATATTTTGCCAAAACTTGTATATGTCATTCAGCATTAATGTTGCCTTCACAGATGTCTAAAGTCACCCATGCCATGTGCACTAATGCAGCCCCATATCATCATGGATGCTGACTTATGAAGCTGTGTGCTGATAACAAGCCAGGTGGTCTTTAGTCTGGAGGAGGCCTTGTCTGTGATTTCCACTATATGAACCATGTCTATTTCGAATGCAGTGCTGCCTAAGGGCCCAAAGATCATGGCAAGCCAGTACTGGTTTTCAGCCTCCTCCCTTGCATACAGTAATTCCTTGTACGAGCAGTGGCTTGATCTGTTTACAATGGTTGATATTTATAGTAAAAAATCTTCTGTATTGTATCACTTGAAGTGAATAAACAAACATGTGAACATGTTTCTCTATTTAACATGAACAAGGCCAGGCAATTTAGAGAGAAAAGGTAAAAGGAAATAATGTAAAAAGATTGAAGCCACTGCTATCCATGGCTGGGAGTCTAAGGCCTTGTTCCAATTTTTAACTTGTTTTAACTTAACTAGAGAGAAACAGCTAATCTAACCAACTTCTAAGACTGAACTTTAAAGGTGTTGAAAAATATAACTTTTCTTTGAAAAACTGAAGGAAAGTCTCTTGAAAAATAGAGATGTCTCTGAGCATGAAGCTTTGTCAAATTTTATAAAGAGTTTGGTAAATTATAGAATTCATCTGTTCAAGTTATGTTATTTAGATTTTATGACAAAAATAACCACAAAGTAGCTACTAGATTTACTTATGTATGCACATAACTACAGGTGAATGAAAGAGGTGGCCGATGTTTGCCGGTGATCTGTGACTCAACAAAAGATGAAGAAATTAAGGAGCTGTTTGAAAGAGTTCAGCGTGAGCAAAACGGAAGACTGGACATCCTTGTGAACAACGTGTATTCTGGTGTGCAGGTTAGTTACACAACAGATGTATATGTCACAAAAGACTGTTGTACGGATTCACTCTATATATATCTTTATGTTTTTATAGGCAATTTTTGACAACATGGAAAACAGCTTCTGGGAGATAGAGCCTATTATTTGGGATGACACCAACAATACTGGCCTCAGGTAGCGAGCATGTGAACTCCTACTGTATCATTACTAGCAGTTTTAGTGGCAGTTTCATTGTTTCTGCAAGCAGATTGCACTGTTTGAGCTAAAAGAACGGTTCAATGAAAACTCCAACGCAATAATTTTTTTACACAGACCCCAGATGTAGTCGATCAGATAGGACATGTTTGGTTTCCAGATTTTCTTATTTAGTTTAACACTAGAGCTACAAGACTAACGCTACAAACAAACTACAGAAGATCCAGAAGTACTGCAAATCAAAACTGCCTTTCTATATTCAGACTGTATTATAGAAACTGAATATAACTGTTAGAATGTAAACTGTACCATGACATATTTGTTGATAAGAATGTACCATGACAGAGAGTTCACAGTGATGAGTTTATTATCTAGTACCTGGTATAAATCTTAAAACAAAACGATGAGTCCAGTGAGTGCAACATTGTATTTAAAGCATTTTAATGCATATAAAAAATATCACCAATAGGTAAAGCCTCTGCTGGTGATGTAGCAGAACAATAGATAACTGCATTTTTAAAAAAGCTGAATCCAATCTAATCTAATTTAATAATGGTATTATCTGCATGAAAGTACATTACCAACTCACATCCAGGTCTTCATTAAGGTCATGCAGACTTGCCAGTTTGGTTTAGGACATAGTATGATTTACTGTAAGTGACAAAAGTAAACAAAAACATGACCAAACGATGGTAGAAGCTATTTAAGACTCCACTTGGTGTGCACATATCAAGCCTGCATGTGGATGCTATGGATTACACTTGGGATTTTTGTTAATCCTTTTTTATAAATAACTGATGACATATTTAAATGTAGAAACATACAGAAATGCACAACATAATCTGTAGCAGACAACACCTGTTGTGTACTGCACAGTGAAGTTTTGTTAGTTTTTATTGTTCACAGTAAGTCATACCAAACTACATTAATGACAAGTATGTTGCGTGACCTTAATGAAGACTTGGAAGAGGTGTGAGTTGAGAGAGGTTTAGACAAGATTTGGGTGACTACTGAATTCTAGTGTTTGTTAGCAGCATTAACCTCATAGCTCTAGTGCTAAGCTAAAGAAGCAAAATTTGGACACCAAACGTCTTTATTGATCAATTACATCTTGGGTAAGTGTAAAGTTGTGTGCATTCAGTTTTTCGATGAACCATTCAATTAACTATTTGTAAAAATAACCATAGACGCTCTCAGTAATGCTATTAAATGCCTGTCTTCTGCAGAGGACACTATTTCTGCTGTGTGTATGCTGCCTGTTTGATGGTAGCACATGGAAAGGGCCTAATAGTTACTATATCATCTACGGGAGGCTTACGGTATCTTTTTAACGTGCCCTATGGGGTTGGCAAAGCCTGCGGTGAGTCACTTAGAATGGCTGTTTCAACTTTCTAACACTTACAACTTACATATCTATAGATTTTTATTGCTGTCAGTTAGCTGGCAGGTGTCAAAGAGATGTCCCTTATTGTCTGTGCTTATTCTCCCAGTGTGACAGACTAGCTGCAGATACTGCAGTAGAGATGAAGAGCAGAGGGGTGGCGTCTGTAAGCCTCTGGCCAGGGGCCGTACAGACTGAGCTAGTTTCCCAGCATATAATTGAGAAAGAAAAGCCTCCAGGTTTCGACCAAAAGGTAAGTTATTATAATTATACAAAGCTCAAACTACCCTTGTAATCACAGCCATCATCCTTTAGTAAAAGCTGAGGTAGGATTTGAGCCGCACTCTATATTTCATTGTCAAGAAGAGATGTTGTTTATAATGACAGTATTTGCTGCACTAGCAATGATTGTTGTCTGTATAGGCCCTCTAGTGGTATATTTCTATTACTGCTATTAATATGACTGAAAGAAAGAGCTCAAATCAAGGCACTTCACCTACAAAAGTTGCCACTTCAGTTGTGACCACTATACTTATAATTACGGCATTCATTTTAAAGTGAGTTGCTCAGGAGAAATGGTTTCAGCACAGTAAGTACAGTGAGTGTTTAGCCAATTCTCCATAGTGAGCATTACTCAAATACTGAGACCTACAGATTAGTTACAAAGGAAAAACCAACATAAACGTCTTAGTAAATGTCTTAGGCCACTATGAGCCACCGGAACAGCTTAGGCGCTCCTTGGCATAAATTCTGTGGAACTTTCACTGGATGTATGGAACACTGTTCTTCCAAATGAGGCCCTCAACCCTGGCCGACCAAGAGACATTATGGCCATACAGAACACATCATTCGCTGTGACATCAGTGGATGTGTGCAGGACCTTGAAGAGAATAAACCCACGGAGAGCAGCCGGCCCTCCCCCATCCCCAGGCGTGCACTCAGGGTTTGCCCAAAACTGCACAGTCCATCTCAGGAGCAGCCTTCCCCTCACTACAGGACATTTATCATGCCAGGGTCATCAGGAGGGCCCACAAAATCATGAGGGACAGTACACACCCCCAGCACAGACTCTTCACACTCCTACCTTCAGGCAGACGTTACAGGAGTGTGAAGTCCATAACTACAAGACTGACCAACAGTTTCTATTCAGTTTATCAGGCTGGTGAACACCTCACTTACTACCCCCCCCCCCCCCCCCCCCCCCCTCCCACTCTGAACTGGTTTAACCTTGCACTCAATAACTGCACCTTACCTACACTGTACTGCTGCTGTTAGAACAATACTGTTAACATCTATTACCTGCACAGAACACTACTGTTTACTTCTGTTACTTGATGCACTTTATGAACAGCTGCTCTACATATTTGCACATATGCCCATACGCATGTGTAACTTTAATTTTATTTCAACTTTCATACTGTACATTTTTACTTGTACTTTTTACTACTATTTTTAGAGATATTCTTACATTTTCTTTTTTTTATTCTCTTAAGATTATATTTGATGAATGGAGGAACAGCAAAGTAAGAATTTCATTGTACAGTGTAACTGTCTGTTCTGCTGTGCATATGACAAAACTCTTGAATCTTGAATCCCTCACTCAGTGTTTTGATGAAAGAAAGTGTTGTGGCCCAAAATCTTCCATAGGTGTTCAATTCCAGTAAGATCTGGTGACAGTGAAGGCCATAGAATAGGACCTACAGTAGATGGGGGCACTGCCATCCTGGAAGTGACCACTCTCATCAAGACAGAAATGCTTCATCATATAACTTTGGATTGATTTGCAGTGACCCTTTCCTCTACGGGGACAAAAGGACCCAAACCCTGCCAGCAAAATGTCTGCCGCAGCTTAAAAGAGCCGCCAGAATTCTTCACTTTATTAAGCATTCAGGCTTGTTCCGCTCTCTTGGTGATCACCACACTTGCACTTGCCCACTTATGGAGAATATGGTAAAGGACGACTATTTTTTTCTCACATCTCTGTAGATCTGTGCCCACAGTTTCTGCACCACTAAACTCTTGAATGGTCATTCATCTTTGTAATGAGGGGTTTACACACTGCAATTCTACTGTAATTCCCTCTATTTACTGTTGTTAATGGACGGTTCTTGCTGGCTGTCTGATCACGGTCCTGCATTGACCTGTGGAACAGCTGCTCTTCTGTTTTTCCTTACATATCGTACTAATGCAGGAGAATCACAGTCATTGAAAACATCCTTTCTACTACAATTTGGTTGGTATAGTGTAGTCTGCCTTCTACACTGTATACTGGGGTTTAATCCCTCCCTGAACAAGCACCCTACCCTATACCAATAAGAGTCCTTGGGCAAGACTCCTAACACCACCTTCGCCTACTTGTGTAAAATGATCGAACTGTAAGTCGCTCTGGATAAGAACGTCTGCCAAATGCTGTAAATGTACAATGTTCCAACACTATTTTCTGATGTCTTTCCCATTGATCTAAATGCAGATGCTACTTTCCTGCGCCAGTTGAAGTCTTTGTGCTTGAAGTTCTCGCTATATTACCTAATACAGTATATATCTGTTGCTAATCTTCTAGTTGAAGGATGTGTACAACACTGGGGAGACAACAGAGCTGAGTGGAAAATGCATTGTTGAACTTGCCAAAGGTAGGGCTTTATTTAAACTGCTTAAAAATATAGTCATGTAAGTACATTAAGAAGCAAAGATATTGAGATAATGAGGTCAAATTGCTTGTTTAGAATATTAGATTCCAGATCAAAACATCATGAGCATAAGACTAAAGCAAAGAATGTCAGCCTTTATTATCGCTTTTAATTTATTTCTGTTTTCAAACCAGTCATTAGGGGTGTACTTTGTGTACTTCTGGTGCCGGTCCCAAGCCCGGATAAATGGTGAGGGTTGCGTCAGGAAGGGCACCCGGCGTAAAACTTGTGCCAAAACTATCATGCGGATCACAAATATGATTGCCATACCGGATCGGTCGAGGCCCGGGTTAACAATGACCTCCGGTGCTGTTGACCAGCAGGGTGCTGGTGGAAATTGGACTACTGTAGGTCGGAGACCATCAAAGAGGAGAGGAGGAAGGCGGGTTAGAAGGCAGTGAGAGAGAAGGAAAGGCAGGAGTGTGGAGGTTAGAGTAGGGACTCTGAACATAGGGGCAATGACTGGTAAAGGCAGAGAGCTTGCAGACATGATGGAGAGAAGGAAGGTAGATATTCTGTGTGTTCAGGAGACCAGATGGAAAGGAAGCAAGGCGAGGAACATTGGAGGTGGATTCAAACTGTTCTATCATGGTGTAGAGAGGAAGAGAAATGGAGTAGGGATAATCCTAAAGGAACAGCTTGTGAAAAGTGTTCTGGATGTAAAGAGAGTGTCAGACAGGATTATGAGCCTGAATTTGGAGGTTGATGGTGTGATTTTGAATGTGGTCTGTTCATATGCACCACAGGTTGGTTGTCAGTTAGAGGAGAAAGAGGAATTTTGGAGTAAGATGGATGAAGTGGTAGATGGTGTTCCTAGAGAGGAGACACTGATTGGTGCAGACTTCAATGGACATGTTGGTGAAGGGAACAGAGGGGATGAAGAGGTGCTGGGTATGTATGGTGTGAAAGACAGAAATGTGGAAGGTCAGATGGTTGTAGATTTTGCAAAGAGAATGGAAATGGTTGTGGTGACCACGTATTTTCAGAAGAGGGAAAAACACAAGGTGACATACAAGAGTGGAGGGAGGTGCACACAGGTGGATTATATCCTTAGCAGGAGATGCCACCTAAAGGTGATTGGAGATTGTAAAGTGGTACCAGGGGAAAGTGTAGCAAGGCAGCATAGGGTGGTTGTCTGTAGAATGAGATTAGAAACAAAGAAGAGGAAGAGACTGAAGACAGAGCCAAAGATTAGATGGTGGAAGCTGAAGGACAAGGATGGTTGCAGAGTGAAATCCTGCAGAGTGAGAGGATGCCTGATGAGTGGAGAAGCAGTGTACTGGTCCCCATTTTTAAGAACAAGGGTGATGTGCAGAGCTGCAGTAACTACAGAGGTATAAAGGTGATGAGCCGCACCATGAAGGTATGGGAAAGAGTTGTTGAAGCAAGGCTAAGGCGAGAGGTTCAGATCAGTGAGCAGCAGTTTGGTTTCATGTCCAGAAAGAGTACCACAGGTGCAATTTTTGCGTTGAGAGTGTTGGTAGAGAAGTACAGAGAAGGTCAGAAGGAGCTACATTGTGTCTTTGTGGATCTAGAGAAGGCATATGATAGGGTGCCAAGACAGGAACTGTGGTACTGTATGAGGAAGTCAGGTGTAGCTGAAAAGTATGTTAGGGTGGTGCAGGACATGTATGAGGATGGTGAGACAGTGGTGAGGTGTGCAGTTGGAGTGACAAATGGTTTCAAGGTGACGGTAGGGTTACATCAGGGATCAGCTTTGATCCCCTTCTTGTTTTCAATGGTGATGGACAGGTTGACAGATGAGGTCAGGCAGGAGGCTTCATGGACCATGATGTTTGCAGATGACATTGTAATATGTGGTGAGAGTAGAGAGCAGGTGGAAGAGAATCTGGAGAGGTGGAGGTTTGCACTGGAGAGGACAGGAATGAAGGTCAGTAGAGATAAGACGGAATACATGTGTGTGAATGAGAAGGAGGCAGGTGGAAAGGTGAAGATGCAAGGAGCAGAGGTTGTAAAAGTGGATGACTTCAAATATCTTGGGTCAACGATCCAGAGCAATGGACAGTGCAAAAAATAGGTGAGGAAGAGGGTGCAGGCAGGATGGAGTGGGTGGAGACGGATGTCAGGGCTGATGTGTGACAGAAGGATAGCAGCAAGAGTGAAAGGGAAGGTTTACAAGACAGTAGTGCGTCCTGCTATGACGTATGGTTTGGAGACTGTGGCTCTGTCTAAAAGACAGGAGGCTGAGCTGGAAGTGGCAGAGATGAAGATGCTGAGATTTTCGTTGGGAGTGACAAGGATGGACAAGATTAGAAATGAGCAGATCAGAGGGACAGTGAAGGTGGAGCAGTTTGGAGATAAAGCCAGAGAGGCCAGGTTGAGATGGTTTGGACATGTGTTGAGGAGGAATAGTGGATATATTGGGCAAAGAATGTTGGAGATGGAGCTGCCGGGTAGAATGAGAAGAGGTAGACCTCAGAGAATGTTTATGGATGTAGTGAAGGTAGAGGAGGCAATGGATAGGGCAAGATGGAGGCAGATGATCCGCTGTGGCGACACCTAAAGGGAGCAGCCGAAAGAAGAAGAAGAATTTATTTCTGTTTTCCATACAACGTAAATATTTTTGTCATTCGTTTTGTCTACGCCACCAGTGTTAGCTAAGCATAAATATTGGGACAAATAAATGGTGGGTGATTCTGATTGCTCATGTGTCTCATATTCCCTCAGCAGTAAACACATAAAAGAGCTGTGAATGTGTTGGGTTAGTTGTAGACACTAGAATTTGAACTAAGGGCCTTGTTTGATGTGAAAGGTACAAAATCTACAAAGCAATATGAAAACTTCAGAATTGACCGTAATGGAAAAGCAATATTAAGACAAACGGCACTAAGATTAAAGCAAATAACTGTCAGAACTACTGCAGAACTACTTTCAAAACCAAAAAACAACAGTACAGAATATTTTGAAAAATAAAGAAACTGCTGGAGCTGTAAGCAATTTGCAATTATTAGGCCACAGTAGCTGAGGAAAGAAACATTGCTAAAACTCTGAAGGAAACTCCCAAAATACTGTCCAGAGGATTAAAAGGGGGTTAACAGAGTGCAGTGGTGAAAGTGTTATTGCTCACTATTTGCAGAAAACTTCAAGAGTAGGAATACAGAAGCTATACTACAAGATGCAACACTCATCAGCACTAAGAAGAGAAGGGACAGACTGGAATTAATAAAGAAGCACAAAGATTAAGAGAAACAGCAGGATTTTAAATAATCCAAAGCACAGCACTTCTTCTGTGACGTGTTCATAGTGTAGGTAGTGTTTGGCTTGGGCATGCATGGCTGCTTCAAGAACTGTCTTACTGGTCTTCATCGATAATGTAAGTGGTGGTGGTAGCAGCAGAATCAACTCTAAACATAAACTAAACCAAGGAATTTATCAGAAAAAATCTTGAAGGTTAAAGCCGGTTTCTGGGTTTAAACCCAATTGACAATGTATTTCCAGTGTTAAAGAGGAAACTAAAGTCAGAACACCCCCCTAAAATACCAAACTGAAAAGAGGCAAAGCACTCCAAATTAAGTTGGTGATGTCAGTGGATCCCAGACTTGAGACACTTTTTTGCATGAAAAGGTACTGGGACCAAATACTAACTTTAATATTTATGCTCAGCTAAAGTTAAATAAGTAAACACAACATTTGACATTTTCCCCCATAGGGTTTATGTTGTTTGATACACTGCTCAAAAGTAAAAGCTGACATTTTGCTCGTCTTTTAATCTGAAACACAAATTTTAAGAATATACAATAAAAATAACCAATTTCATCTCATTGTGGCAGTTTTTTATTATCTTTCTGCAGTATGTTCTCTTTACACACTACACGACTCACTACCTCTGTGTTCTTCTGGTTAAACAGACAAAAACCTGATGTCACTGACTGGGAAAGTGCTGTTCACGTGTGATCTTGCACGGCGCTATGGATTAAAAGATGTTGACGGTAATTCAATGTATTATGTGTTCATTTCGTTAATTTTGTATAAGAAATAAATTACATTTAAGTGAGACACCCCATCCTAAAATTGTCTTTCTCTGTTTCTCTTCAAGGTCGCAGAGTAGTGGATTATACCTCTTGGAAATTCCTTCTCAGTCAGTCTCCATACATGTCCTGGCTCTCCATAATCACTCCATCATTTATCAGAGTGCCACGGTTCATATTCAGCTTGGCCATCAGCAAATTCTGACATAAGTACAGAGGTTAATGTTTATATTCCACTTTCTGAGATTTATGTTAATGAACCATTTAGAAGTTTTTTTTTCCTGTCTTTCATTTCTTTATTGCTGACAGTAGCTCCTACATCAGATGTCTTCAAATCACAACCAATAAAACCCTTTTGTTTTTATTTTCCGAAAAGTACAAGTTTTATTTCAATTGTTATTTTCAGTTTTAGTTTTTAGTATTATAATGAATGCTATGATGAACCTATTTGATAAGAGCACAACACAGTTAACAGAGCAGTAGCTGAGCTCAGCTTTGCCTTAAGGACAGATGAACATAAAAGGGATCCACTTCTAAACTCAGTTTTCATGCCCTGAAAAAGAGAAATTAAAGTTTTTTTTCTCAGTAATTCTATTTTGTTTTAGCAACTTTTGCAGTGGACATTATAATTTTGATTAGATTAGATCTCATGTATAAGAAAACTGTCATCTTTTATTTTTATTACAGTTAACAAGTTTCAGTTTTAGTACTGTACAACTTCATATACTGCACAAGAAATTTTCTGTACGTAATGTTATAGATCAGATAATTTGTATTTTAAATGTTTCAGGAAATACTGGATAACGGACTGACACTGGTAAATTTGCAGGATAGCAATTCCCACTATTTTCTGCCAATACATTGGTCTTGCATTTTCATGTCAAAGTTAATATATACTATTATGTGCAAAAGTTTGGTTCTAAGTCCTAAAATGAACACATTCAGAGAACACACGTCTACACATTTTAATGCACCATTGCTGTTTATTTGCTAAATTTAACGTATTAGAAAGAAATAACACTTAAAATGTGCCCTGCGCAAAAGTTATGGCACATTTAATATTTTTGTTTTGTTTTGTCCAAATATGTTAAACTACATATGCAGTAAAACTTGCAGGAAAAAAATGTCATATTTAAGTAGAGGAGGCGCCAAGTCATTTAAACTTTAATCAACAAAACATCTAATTTGACCGCAGATGACCAAACTTTTGCCTACAACTGTAACTGTGTATCTCTACACTCTAAAACTGATGAGATTTTATTTCATCTGTTTCACTTGCTCATAATGCTGTGAATTAACATTATCCAGCTCATTTATATTGAAATAAAGAACATTTCAAGCAAAATGCAAACTCAGTTTTCATCTGCGTGTGTATGTTCTTTAGTTACACAGAGAAGCTCTTCAGACATTTAATTATTTTTACCAAAAACTGCCACTAAGATTTTCAGATCATGCACATCTTTAATGAGTAATGTGGGGAAAGTGAAGGTTGAACACTTTTGTACTCTTTTCCTTCCAATCTTACAAGGATGTAATGCATTTTCTGTAACGACATTTGTTCTGGTGATCTTGGCACCTTATTGGCATTTGCTGGCATTACTACTACTACCACTACTACCACCAGTGTATTCAATATAAGATCCTTTTTCCTGAAAAACATGACAGTATTTAGCATCCACTATTAAGTAGAGCCATTGCTTTAAAGTTTTTTTTTAAATAAATGTTTGGCCCACACATGATTTTCTTCTTTTTTGTTCAGTCCTGTCATTTGTTTAGCGCATGGCTGCCCAAAGTTGGCCAGTGAGGATTGATTTATCCTAACCTCACTCCCTCATCCAATAACAGTACAAACCTTCTATACTACATACAACCTATTAAATGATTTAAGTATTTTAGTAACAAAATATAGTGTATTAAATGCATAAAATATAGCATATCTACCTTCTTTATTTGTACAGTATTGTGCATCAGATATTTCCAGTTAAAGTTATTCATTTTTCAGCTTCAAAGAAAAAAAGCAGAAAAAGTATATTTAAGAAACAATTACACAGAAGCCTCAATGAATATGACATAATTTTTTCAGGAGACTTGATTTTAGTTTTCCAAAGGAATCTGCAGGGATCATTTTCCACACCTCCAAAGTTCAGTCATAGAAGTTGGTTGCATTTTTGCTTCTCAGGATCCAAATCATTCCAATTACAAATTTACACTTATCAGTCCATAAACCCTCACTCCACATGTCAGATGTCCAGTTGTAGTGTTCTAGTGCAGATTTGCTGCTTTTTGTCTATTTCCTTTTCCCAGTAAGGGCTTCTTGACAGCTACACAACTTTTCAGACCCAAAGTGTTGAGCTGAGAGCAAGAGTGGAGCTTGAATTTATCCTCTCTCTCAAAGATGAAAGCTTTAAGTGCTGTTGGTATAGAGTTGTGGTTGGTATAATGTAGTAAGTTACACCTCTGCCTTCTACGGTGTAGAATGGGGTTCAATCCCCCACCTAGACAAGCACTGCACCAATAAGAGTCCTTGGGCAAGACTCCTAACACTACTCTCACTTTCCTATGTAAAATGATCAAATTATAAGTTGCTGTGGATAAGAGCGTCAGCCAAAATGCCGTAAATGTTTATCTAATGGGGACAGTTCAGGAGGTTTACCTGGTTTACCTCATTTTCTCTGCATCTATTAATCATTTTCCATGTATGCAAGTGGATCATCTTATATCTCATCTCCTCACACATATCTCTTTTAATTATTTTAGATGCATGTAAGAAAGATATCTGTAAGACAGATGTGTGGGTTGGATGTAAATTGGCATGGTGCCAATTATGTGGTGTCAAGATTTTCTACCCAGTCTGTAAATCACTGTGGTCTGTAATGTACGTGCTGTGCTAATGTCCAGCAGCACAAGCATAATAACCATCCTTATTCAAGTTCAGTGCCAGGACTGTGAAGAAAGCAGTTCTAAGATAGGTAATATTTAAAATCTTTATTCCTGCAAAATACAGTCAGATCAATAAATATTTGGATGTCTACAAAGGTATTACAGTTATTTTAGCTGGGCATGTATGAAAATGGTTGTAATTTCTACATTGTTTACCTGATTTGGATGTAAATACACCTACTGAGATTATATTCATTATACGCTGTGGTTAACTGCTAAAATTACAATAACTTTGAAAATGTACAAATATTTATTGAACTAACTGTATTGTAATTTTTTAATGATAAATGGTGTACTTTTTTTTTTACACTGTTTGCTTTGAAATTTAATCACCACTTAATTTTTTTTAAATTAGAAGGCTTTCTGGATATTCATTTATTAAATATAACTACGTTTTTGATGTTGTACAGCTCTCATTCATCTCGCATTAGAATCATAGATATATACTGTTTATCTCGGCTAAAATTCTACACCTGTGTACATTTTCCCCCTCAGTTTCCCACTCACTTGATCATCCTACCATTGCGGTGGAAACCTGGCTACGATGGTTGACATGTAATTCAAATAAGAAATGTAGTCTGTTCTACTGAACATCCGCTGTGACTGATCAAAATCTGAGCTTTTCTAAAATACGAGAGTCCACTGCCATGATGGTTTCATAGTCACACTGCAGTATGCATTGTACTGTATGCACTGCATACAAATATTTCAAATCACTTAATGTTTCATGAGTAACACCACTGACACTGACCATTTAGTCACAAATGAAACTTTCAGTAGTTTAGGCAAATTTATCAGGGATAAAGAATTTTGGACTTATGAGAGTTAGTCTTGTTTCCCTTTGAAATATGCATTAAATTAATTAAAAAGACTTTCCTCTTCTCTTTTTGTGCTTCTCTAACACCGCTGACAAAAAGGTTAAGACAAAATGTGCTATCAAAAGAAACCTACAACTATACATTTTTAAAAATGCATTAACACAGGGCGGCCAGTGATAGCAATGCATTTTAAAATAATTTAAACAAAAAAAGGAATCAAAATTGTTATTTAACTTAAAAACAGTACGTCAGCATCTGTGAAGTCACTGGTGTGACAGGCACACTTAAAACTCACCACAGTAAAGATTCTGAAAGAATATTCACAGTACTTTGTTAATTTAAGAACTGAACAAACATTGCACAATCATCAACTTTCTTTGGTGTATTCTTGTTTTATCTCCTTTTCATGGCTTCATAACTTCATAGCACCTTTTACCACCATGACCTGATTATCTGAAACATGTACAGTTTCACAGGACTAGCACATTTAAGCCCATCTGCAACAACACTGATTACAGGGTCATTTGTAATTTGGAGTGGGAATTCAGTGGATACATTTTTTTTTCATCTCAAAACTGAATAATTTTGTTCTTTAATACATCCTTTAACATCTCCTACTATCATATAATGCAGAAAGGAGAGTATAATTTCTAACAGATTTTAGTCACTGGTGTTATATGAATAGGGTGTAACACCAGTGACGGTGACTCCAGTCACATTCTGATTAAAACTGAGGATTTTGTAAATTGTCTGACTCGTTGGCCACCAGGTGACCTTATGCAACCATTTAAAATCAGTAATAAAATTATATTTGGCATTATTTTGACAAAATTTGAATTATCAAATTAAAGCACATAACACCAGTGACACATAGAAGTTATGCGCTTCTTGACACACACACACACACACACACACACACACACACACACACACACACACACACACACACATTGTCAACACTGTCAACAAATACTGTCCATCACTATCAACAAATACTGTCCATCACTGCATCCACAAATGCGAGTTAAGACTATCCACAGTGGAAGCCATATATCAACAGCATGCAGAAACACCACTGATGTCTCTAGGGCCAAGCATCTGAAATGGACTGATATATAATGAAAACATGGTAAAAATTAGTCCATGTTTATGGAAATAATGGACATCATGTTCTCTAGGCCAAAGGACCATCCAGAGTGTTACTAGCATCCATCCATCCATCCATTTTCTAAGCCGCTTCTCCCTTGGGATCGCGGGGGGGTGCTGGAGCCTATCCCAGCAGTCATCGGGCAGAAGGCAGGACACACCCTGGACAGTTCGCCAGTCCATCGCAGGGCAGACAGACATACACAATCACTCTCAGACATACATACCTAGGGGCAATGTAACATGTCCAATTGTCCTGACTTCATGTCTTTTGACTGTGGGAGGAAACCGGAGAACCCGGAGGAAACCCACGCAGACACGGGGAGAACATGCAAACTCCACACAGAGAGGACCCCAGTTACTCGGCCGAGGAATCGAACCCAAGACCTCCTTGCTGTGAGGCGACAGCGCTACCCACCTAATAAACATAATTATTCATAAATTAATTAAATATATTGAGAGCAACTGTGCCTTGAGATGCTTCCTCTCAGATGAGCCTTGACCCAAAGGGGCAGTTTAATAGAGCTGAAAATACTGTGTTAAAATGTAACACAATCCTGATGAACTGATGACATCAGTAACCAACATCACTGTGACAAATGAATTTTTAAAATAAAATACATATTTTTTGAATGTAGTATGACATCAATGATAAAAAAGTAAACGTGAATCTGTTTTATATGAATTCCTAAGTTAAAACTCTTAAAAATATTGTTTTATATAAAAAGAGGTTGAAAATTGGTTTTGTGTTAAGCTGTTTAACAAGAAACAGGATAAAGAAAGAGAAAAATCTGAGAAATCATGAGGGAAAAGTACTATTAAATCTTAGGTCAACTGTGTAAACGTACATACCAACTTTTGGAGCTGTGGCTAATATTTTAAGCGTCTTTTTAAGCCCTGCAACCTGACATGGTTTCCCACTCCAAATGGAGCACGACCCAAAAATGATGGTTGATTCCAAACTTTTGAATGGTAGCATAAGTTTTCTTAGGGGTGCTGAGTAAAATGATAAATCATAGTAACACATCCACAACTTCTGGTAAACATAAATGGCACTACTGTACCATATTTGGGGGAAAAAGATCCAATTAATCAAAATTCCCACCCATGGTCATAAGTATCTTCTAGAGAAGTCAGTTCATCAGGAATCCCCTAATAAACCAGCTGCCCTCCTCTTCCAATCCAATCCCCTGCTTGTCCAGACTGGGCTGGCACACCCTCGGCACCGTCACTGCAGGAGATAGGAGGATTGGAGGATTGGTCCGTTTCCTGTCCTGATCCTCCGCCTAGCCTCGATTTGGCCGGACAGAGGAGGAAAAACACTTTGGGGATTTCTAGAACAAAAGCTTCAACGGCTCAGAGTGAAGACTTTAGTGCCGAGGACTCGCGCGGCTGTGAATGAGGATTAAAAGTGGTGGGTAGATCCAAATACTAAGTTACCCTGATGGGATTCCAGTGAACTGAACGCAGATGTGAAGTTTCAGAGCGGTTTGATTTCATTCTTTCGATTGGAAGACTCCGCTACTACACATTTGTTGGGGGCGCTTAAAGGGGACGCACGAGTTGTTTTCCCATTGTATCGCGTCCTAAAACGGGCTAAGAAAGCGTGTCGAAAGTGCTTTAGGTGCTGCTTTCGCTGTGTAGCCAAGATAACATTGTTTTTGTGAGCTCTTAAAGTGTTTGCCCGAAGAAGAGAGCGAGCCTGTGGCGGCCGAGCACTTAATACGCCACAAAAGGGCATGTAAGCTGTGAGGGACGAGGCTGAAGTTGGCGTCTTGTTCGAATTTTCCGTTCCACCTTAAATGGCGCTGCAGTGGCATGCTGGCGCCTAGCGCGAGAATGCTACTGCTGCGCCATTTAAGGTGGAACGGAAAATGTGAACAAGACGCTGGCGAATAAGAAAACAACTTCAGCTTTCTCCATGAGGAGGAGGAGGAGTGAGGAGGGGGTATTGTTGTGGACATTTTTGTTGGACAACGGCCAGTTTTAACAGAAACAGATAGGAGTTTGAGGACCCATAAGGGCGACGTTACACCTGCTCTGTGTTGCAGTTTGTGGTGTATCGTTAGTTAGCGTACTGCTACCACAACTGCGTTTGAGTTATTGAGCTTGGCTAGCTAGTCAACACGAACCTCGGGACCCAACGACGTGAAACACAGCCCACGTTAATCTCTAGCTAGCTAGCTTCAGCTAGCAAACATGAAGCTCCTGGATATTGCAGCCTACCGCGAAATTCCACTATTTTCCCCAAATTTCACCTGGAGTCAGTTGTTCAGATGTAAACAAAGTCATTCAGAGTGGTTTAGTGTGAAATGCTCTGTTCTAGAGAAACTTACCGAGGCAGAATTGTTCACTGTAGCGATGCTAGGAACCAGACGTCTAAAGACAGTAATGCCTCTAAAAGCTAACCTCCATCACCATAAAGGTTTTCCATGGGCTGGTGATGAATACCCTGCCTGATGCCCAAGACTTTGTTCTGTGTTCGTTTTCAGAAAACCCTTTGGTTCCAATGTACTTCTAAAATACTTAAATGATGGAGAGAGACATGTAGGGTGTTATAAGGAAAAGTAGTCCCAAATAAAACTTTTTATTTCTAGATTTACCACTATTTTACCATCATCAACACTCACATAAACGTGTAGGTTCACTAGTGGTTTTAGATAGTAAATGAAATTGACATTGTGACCCCTGGTTCCAATCACCACCACTGTGAAGAGAAATGGGTCCAAGTTTCTGTGCAAGGAACCAGTTCACACCAAACCACTCTGAATGACTTTGGTTACATCTGAACGATTGAATTACGCCTTGGCCATTTTAGGGGAGAACACAATTAGCCTGCCCTGTGTTTTTTCAAAAAACATGAACAGTTGGGACTTGGACTAAAAGTGTAATTTCCCTGACCGTGTATGAGAGTAGGTGACCAAAACATCTTGGATTTTAAGTGAGAAGAAGACTGAACAACCTGTACTTGTTTGTCTCACCTGGCAGTGGAACAGTACAAGTAAATACTGAAAGAAAGGCTAATTCAGCTGTAGTTCAGTTGTCATTCAGAGTGGTCTCAAGAGAACTGGTACACTACAGTGGTGGTGATGAGAACCAGGGTGATGTCCACAACACAAACAGCCAGTAAACTTAAAAATATACATTTAGGCCAAAATCTCTCTGCACAACTATTGTAAATAAGATCTTAGATTTCAGGCAGCATATTCATAACCGTTTCATTTAATGTGAGGTAGCTCTGAAAGGCTTTAAAAGCTTCAGATGTCTGGTTCCTATCACCAATATTGACTTGGTAAGATTCCCTAGAATGAATTACTTTGTTTTCATCTTAAAGATTTAATTATGCAGAAATTCTGAAAAATCTATGGAATTAGCATTTGGAATGAAAACTTTACAAAACATAAGAAAATGTGTTTAAGAAAATGGTCTCTAAATCAAACTAGTAGGTGCCCTAGACTAGCAGACATTGTTAGCCTCTTAGTGATTCATCTCCCAGAGGTTCTATGTCACGGATGTCGGAAGTCTGTGTATTCCAGGTCATTAGTTTGAGTTTCCTTTTCTTTGCAGATAGTTCTTGCACAACCCATAGGAATGTCTCAGGTTGTTGCCTTGCAAAAGAACAGGCTGCCCAACTAAGGATGATCCTGGTGGAGAACGGCATGTTTCTGAAGTATACTGAGGTGGCCCTCTCAGATCACCCACTCAACAAAGCCACCCCCCACTGCACTGCCATTATATGTGCCTGTGTTTCAGGGGTAGTTAATTACTTTTGCAGACTTATGTTCTGACCTGTTCTCAGATTCTGTGGTCACCTCTGACCTGCCTGGCACCCCATGAGCACTAGGCTCCTGAAGCTGTTTGACGGTTTTGGCCACAGCAGTTTCAGATACTTATCTTAAAATAATAATATACCAATGTGAACCTTCACTTATTACTAGTTATTTCATCCATTTAATAACAGATTCCTAGCTCAGTGAGTACAAGCATTTTATTCCTTGGGTGGCACCATGACACAAACTATGCCTGCTTAGAAATTGTGTTGGAAAATGAATGAAAATATAAATTTTATAAAATTTTATCTAAACTACAAAAGTTGCTTCAGCAATCGCACACATACATGCAAATTAAATAAATTGATCAACAGCCTCAGCATACTGGTATAGTGAAGGAAATGCTGTATTTTAGTCTCTGTTGGGCTGTCATTTTCTGTCACTGTAGACCCAGTCAAGCTATTTGAAAGAAAACAGTTTATAGTTAGGATTATCAACAATAAATATGAGCCACTGTGTTGTCCCACCTGTCTGTCCATGTTTTCATCTCCTGTATGCACCGTATAAATGTAGCACTACAACGGTACTGAAATGTCAATAACAAAAATTAAATGTACCAAATATGGTATTTCTTTTAATGACAAATTTCAATAACTTCTGTTTGTATAGTTCCAATGCAGGCAGTATCTTCTCAAACTCGACTCAAAACGTCTATCATGTGCATTTAAATGAGTTAATGAATTTTACATTTGTGGCCTTGCAACCTATTAATAATAAGCATAGATCTTTGCATGACAAAAGGTTAGTAAGGTAACATTCGAATTACTGTAGATCAGAGAACATCTAATAAACATGCATTTATTTTTCATTCCCCTCGTTTTGTGGGACAATTGGGAAGTTAGAAGATTTGCATTTCCACAAAAAAATGTAGTGAACTTCCTGTAAGATTCTTTGCTTGTATAAAAACTCAAATGATTAATTATTAAATAATTCCAGATGAGCTTATCTGTGCTTGTAGGAACTTGTATAATTGTAAAAAACCTTCTTTTATGATACTATACATTTCATTATTTCCCAAACTGGCATCAGTATTCCTTTTTCAGTTATCACAATAGTTCGGTTTTAGCATGGAACATAGTTGAATGCCTAACTTTACTGTTTACTTGTACTGTTCAGTTGTTACACCACCCACTGCATAAGAGGATATGGCATTTAGAGGGGCTGCAAAGAGAAATAAATACTAAGAGTTTACTGATTTCCATATAGTATCAAGCAATTTAATTAAAACTTTTTTGTAAAAACAGTGTAGTGTAATTTAAATCAGTATCAACAGTGCGCTCCTCACTTTCTTCTGAGATCTATCATTTTTCATGGAAACAGCAGTCAATGAACAAAACTAGGCATCTGGATGTATCAAGAGTAAACAGTGTGGTGATGGGTAGGGGCTTATGCTGTGTAATGCATGTACGCATGCTTAAATGACTAGAATTTTTTTTCTTTTGTCTTATAAATTCTGGTAATTGCAGGGCTGATGTGGGTAGTTTATTTGAGAACTTCTACATATCTGAACCAATGCATTTTGTGCAGAATGAAGTTATCTTTCACACAAAATATTAAAAATCAAATTGAATCATTATAATATAAAATTGTATCTGACTTAAAAATGAGGGTAAATACACTCCCAATAAATACATATTTAAAACTATGAATTTCTATGCACATCTTTCTCATCAATTTACATTAAATAAATTGCCATTCTTTCCTGCAGTTATATTTGATGGCATAGCATGGATTTTTAAAGGTCTTACTTCTTTGACTTAAGTTTCCTTGATTTTCTTTACTTGGATGATGAGAGAAACACCTGCGTTTGGCTCAAAGCTGGCTTATGGAAATTAGGCATTTGTGTATGCTCAACTGTTTATGCAGAAGATTCTATAATTTGTTGCAGTACCGTTCACAAGTTTTAGTATTTCAGAGTGAGTAATAAAATGGTTGCCAAAAACGTAAACTGGCAAGAATAGGTTTTTTGATGTAGTTTCTTTGCCTACTACTTAAGTTTGCCTGTGTGGTTATTTTGCAAAACCTACATTTAAAATGTGTGTCAAGTCTACTTAAATTTCCTGGCAGTTGTCAGAATGTACCAATGGTTTGAGAAGATTGCAGTGGGGCAAGTGTTATGTGGTAGACCTTACCCCTCTGAAGAGGCATATGGGCATTTTTCCCTGCTCAATAAAAGAACAATCAATATTTCTAATAACTTAAAGTCTGATAGAATAAAAGTTTTATTATTTGGGGACAGCTGAAATTTGGTACTGCCCTGCATGTTGTCCTTAGATCTACTGATTTCACCAATTAGACCAATTAGAATGACACCCCCATTTAAAATTAGCAGAAAATATCAGAATATGAGATGCTAGAGTTTAATCATGTTCACCAGCACAGTTATATATTAAATCACAGGGGCTTGTACATGCATGTAGACTATTTCAAGGGACTAGGTTTCCTTATGTTGAATAACTGCTCATAGTGAAAAGTCCAAGGAGCCATCTATAACATCCTTTACACCTCTTATACAATCAGCTACTCCCCTGCATCTTAGGTGGACTTTTATTATTGACTTATTGTTGGCTTACTGATCACAGGTCACAGATCTCTTTTCTATTTATTCCAGGTAATTCTATTTTGATCCTGTCTATATAAACTTCATCTGTGATTAATTTTACTATCTGATGTCACCTAGAGGAGGACAGCTTGTCTTCATAACTTGTTGAGGTTTCTTCCTGACGCCATCTGAGGGCATAAAAAATTAACAGCTGGTATCTAAGACGATTGTCTTTGTCTTTATCAAACACATTTAAGATGTCTTACCTGTGAGTTTTAAAGCCAGGTAAACATTTTTTAAACTAATTTTTGTTTCTTCTTTTTCAGTAATCATACTTCAACAGCCCTGATGGAAATGCACAGTCACCATGTTAGGGTTACCTCTCCTAGAGGATCATTGGTGAAGAAAGGACAAGAGAAAAAGTTTGGTAGTCCACACCAGCTCAAGTCCCCAAGTCATCCCAACACAAATGGAAAAGCACACACAAGCCCTTTGTATCACAAGGTGAAAATGACCAACGGCAGCACAAATGGAAGCAGTTCAGCGAGCTTCAGTACCAACAGTAACTCAGTGGTATGTCTTCCTTTAGTATCAGAGGGGCTAAAGCTTGTGTGGACCCAGTCAGATCAGACAAAGGAGCTGGACACAATACCCGAGCTGGTACAGGCCTTTAATGTTTTCCCTTACCCAACATCCCAAGAAGTGAGCACACTAGCTCACGTTTGTGGACTTCCACTGGATAAAGTCAAAGTCTGGTTTATGGTGCAGCGTATAAAGTATGGAATCAGTTGGGCTTCTGAAGACATTGAAGAGACACGCTGTAAGCTGGCAGGACCAGAACATATGAGTGAAGTTGTACATGAAGAAAGTAAAAAGAGGAAGAAATCTGAATGTGATGACTTGGTGGAGGTGGGGCAGAAAGATCATACAGTGGATTCTATGAATTGCAAAAAACAAAAACAGGAACCCCAAGAATTGGTTATGGTCTCTCCTTCTGCTACACCTCATTCTCCTCAACAGAACTCTGGTATTAACAGCCATCATGTGGACAACACTCCTACAACGCCATCGACAGCCTCACCTAGTTCCCTGGATTCCTCTTTTGGATCTCAACAAAAGCAGGGACGATACAAAAAATCTAAAGCTCAGCTCACAGCTTTGCGCAAAAGCTTCCTGCAAGAGAACTGGCCTGATGAGACAGAGCTTAGACGCCTGCAAGAAGAGACATGTCTGAGTCGCAACGAGATACGGAAATGGTTTAGCGACAGTCGCTACCAGCTACGAACTGGCCGAGGGATGCCGGGCTTAACATCTGCTGTTTCTCAAGGAGAGCATCCACCTGAATCTCCGCAGCTCCAGCCTCTGTCTCTCGTCATTGAAAAGCAACAAAGTAGTGTTAGTCCAAAAGGAGGAGCTCGCAGTAAGAGAGTGCAGAAAAGCAGCTCACGTAATTCCCATTTTTTTCAGATTTTTTTATCAAACACACTTGAGGCATTTGGAGAAGGAGAGGCAGAACAAAGCAAGACAGAGGAAGCAAAAGAAGAAGATGATCTTCAACATAATGATGAAGAAGTGGGAAGTGAACATGAAAGTGAGGCCCATGAGGCCGAAGCACTGTCAGAGGCATCAGTGTCCACTTCGTCCTCTCTCTGCATCACCTCTCAATCGGCCAGTTCTTTAAAGAAGTCTCCACATGTTGCAAAAGCTTCTGGACGTGTGAGAAAAAGCAAAGAGCAACTGGATATTCTAAAGGAATACTTTCTGTGTTCCCCATGGCCAAAGAGTGAGGAGTATACACAGCTGGTTGAACGAACAGCCTTGCCCCGAGCTGATATTATTCAGTGGTTTGGTGACACTCGGTATGCTGTAAAAAATGGGCAGTTACGCTGGGTGCGTGGAATTGTCCGTGACCATATACTCGCCGAGATTGCACTACTACAAAATGGAAGTGGTGGAGCTGATGCCAGCAACTCCACGGGAACCCCTAAGAGTGAAGGGAACCGCAAACGCAAATCTCAGTCAAACTCAAAAGTACCAAAGTTAACATCAAACACTTTAGACACGCATCCTTTAGAACTGTATCATCAGCAGACAGGTGCATTGCAGGAGAAGGACCTGGATGCCCTGTGCAGAAAGTCAAAGATGAGCTATCAGCAGGTGCGAGACTGGTTTGCATCCAAGGACAGTGAAACTCACAATAGTACTGATGACTAAAATGCAAAGGCCGATACCGGTGGTTTGATTTTAGTTTGTACCTACTGTATTGTCTAGACTAGGCAATACTTTGGGGGGAATTGACATTTCCTTTCCTAGCCCTTTTCTTTCCTGCTTCTTTTTATGTTTTCCATGTGTCTCAGTAATCCCCTCTGTCTCTAAATACTGTCCTTGACACTCACTACACTGATCACCTTTTTGTGTTTTGTTGTAATTTTGTTTTCCCTAGAGCCAAACTATAACTTGCTTCAACAGTAACTTATATTAGAAATATATGCAAAATGTTATTCCTTTTATAGGTATGGTAGTATTTGTAAATGATTTTGTAGAGAACACTGAAGGGCCATATTGTGTAAAAGTGCTAGATGGCTTATTTAACACTGGCTGCCCATTCAGTCACAAAATAAATCTGACTAAACAAAAAATCCAGTCATCTCTCTCAACTTGCACTTGAACATTGAGTATCGGAGTTTACAATGTTCAAGTATTTCCTTTCAAAACTACCAGTGTGTAATAGTTCACTTACTTTGAAACATTTTTGTATGATACACTTCAGTCTATTTATCGTATATAAATGACTGGCGCAAGCTAGATCAATGTCGAACACTGGAAATGCAACCAGAAACAAGACAGGAGGCAAGTGGCAGCCAATAGATCTCTACCAAAGTTGACAACAGCAGACCTTTAAAGGAGCTACATGCGTCAGTCACTGTTGTTGATAAAAACTGGTAATAGTTTTAGTTGTTGGTAGTTTCACATTTGAAATCTTTTTGGTTTGTACACTCGCTTGTAACCCATTTGTAACCACTATGTTTATGTTTTGACTTGGGCTCAACTTTGAAAAGCTGAAATGTTGGGAAAAACATAACACAGTGTTTACTTACATGTTGCCAGCCTATTTTTGAATATCATTAAAATTAAATATAAAACTTACATGTAGCACCTTTTTAAGTGAACAGCTGGTATACATTTTGTTCCAGTTTAGAGTAATTCAGCATTTGTGTTGTAAGCCATATCTTAGAATGTGCCTTAGAATGTATATTTTTTTTCTTCTTCCAAGAACAGATTCATTTATAAGTATTAAAAGGAAATTCCAATAGTTTTCAACATTTCTGCATTATTAAATTAAGATATAAAAAAACGTCATATAGAGTGGTTTGATGTGAAATTTAAAGAAACTTACTGATTCTGAATTAGTGATGGGAAGCAGTCCTCTGAAGAGTTTAAGGGTTATGAATAATGCTGAAATGCTCAGTTTTTGGCCTAAAACGTACTTATTTATTTTTTGGTTTGTTATACATGCACAGCATTGTTAGGCCCAATCTCCACAAAGCAAAAAATGCTTTGTACACTCTACAATCCCTGGTTCCTTTCACCACTCTTGTACTAAATCACATCAAAACACTCTGAATTTCACACTGAGTTTATATCTCAATGATTGAAAGCCTGGAATTCCCTCTTGTGTTAAAGTGTCATTTAGATCTTATTTTTGTTTATATTACTTACTGTTTTTAGTAATATACTGTCCAAGGCTGTTTAAGAATATGAGGCAGACAATTTTTGTCTCTGGACTGTATTCAGATACGTTAACATACTGGCTCTAATGGAAACCACTGGATTGAATGCTTCATAAAATAAAAATATTTTGTTTGTTGAAGCTTGTATATGTGTTTTGTATGTTTATATCCCAGTCAAAGTGTTTTTTTTAATGTCACTTTACTGCATTTATAAAACTTTTAAAAAATTTATGAGCATCATAATTTTATAAACTTTGGTGTTTATAAATCTTTTTTTTAGTTCATGTGAACATACAGTGACCCAAATTTGGACATTTTTAAGAAAGGCATACAAGTTCATTGTGTTAGGAAGCAAACAACGTATTTTAACCAGATCATTTTGAGACTCTTCAAAAGGCAGCTTGTTTGTTAGTATTTGAGCAGTTTTTTTGCAGACGTTTGCAGATTTGCATACAAATGTACAGGGTGGGCCATTTATATGGATACACCCAAGTAAAATGTGAATGGTTGGTCATATTAACTTCCTGTTTGTGGCACATTAGTATCTGGGAAGGGGGAAACTTTTCAAGTTGGGTGGTGACCATGGCGGGAGACCTTGGGGGCCATTCAACTGGCCCATGACGACCAATCCACTTTGGAAGCTGGCACGTTCCCTGAGTTTTTCCAGCCAGATGGTGCACCACCACATTATGGGTGTCAGGTCCGAGCATTCCTAGATGAACAGTTTCTTGGAAAGTGGATTGGTTGTTGTGGGCCAGTTGAATGGCCCCCAAGGTCAGCCGATCTGACTTAAACTATTATCTTTGGGGTCATCTGAAGGCAATTGTCTATGCTGTGAAGATACGAGATGTGCAGCACCTGAAACTACGGATACTAGAAGCCTGTGCTAGCGTTTCTTCTGCGGTGTTGCTATCAGTGTATGAAGAGTGGGAGAAGAGGGCTGCACTGACAATCCAACACAATGGGCAGCACCTGGAACACATTTTATAAGTGGTCAGAAACTTGTAAATAACTCATGGAAGAATAAAGTTACGTTAAAACCAAGCACACCATTGTTTTTCTTGTGAAATTCCCAATAAGTTTGATGTGTCACATGATGACCCTCTTCCCATTGAAAAAACTAAAATTAGATCCAAAATGGCTGACTTCAAAATGGCCACCATGGTCACCACCCATCTTGAAAAGTTTTCCCCCTCCCATATACTAATGTGCCACAAACAGGAAGTTAAAGTCACGAACCATTCCCATTTTATTTGGGTGTATCCATATAAATGGCCCACTGTGTAGTCTTAAATAAACCTAACATCATGATGTGATTCTCACAAAGAGATGGGATTTTCTACAGGCCTTTAGAGATGCCGATTAAAATTTCATAGAAACCATTTTTCAGACCAGGGCGGCTGTCTCCCGAAGCAGGATTTATTATTTAGACTTGATTCAATTTACCCCTAGATTTTCTGTCTCGTGATGCTGGATCACTTTTTACTGGACTATCAATGATTTTCCTGAACCTTTCCCATGACCCCATGAAGCCAGGTTTTGGTATTAGGTTGTGTTTACAATGTGAATGAGAAAATGGGTGTGCATTTTTTATTTTATCTTTTTGCCAAAACACTACTTGGTTGCTTAGAAATCGCATTTTAATAGCTATACTGACCATGTCTCAACGCATATCACACATATACCCACTCTCTCACACACACAGACAAACACACTTCATGTTTGGCTTCCATGCAAGCGCATTAACACACACACGTCTACAGGAACTGAATATAGTTTTGTAATAAGTTTGTGGGAGGAACATTCAATGTTCAATGAGAAAAATGTTAAAATTAATTAGGGATTATCCTAGGATGAGGACAGTGATGTATAGCAAAATTATGAAATGGAGGCATTCATGTCAATAAATGCACAAACAGCAAGGTCCTCATCCTCTGAAACTGCGTCGAACGGCACCTCAAAATATAATCAGGCTGACCCCAGTGCCCTCAAGATTTTCAGGAAAAAATAATTAGACTCTTATTTGTAACATTTTAAAAATAACAAATGTTTTGAATGTTGTAAATTTACATATTGGAAATATTTGTGAAGTACATACATGCTAGAAAGTAGTAAACCAGTACAACATATGGATCCTACATCCAAAATAGCAATTAAAACAATTTGGGGACAATTTGGGAAGGCCCATTCCAGCATGACTCCCCTGTGCACAAAGCAAAGTCCATAAACATATGGTTTGATGAGTTTATTGAGGAGGAATTCCTGTGGCCTGCACGGTGCGCTGAACCGTGTTCATGTTTGGGATGAATTACAATGTCAACAGTGAGCCAAGCCTTCTCGTCTAACATCGGACCCTGATGTCACAAATGCTCTTTTGACTGAATGGGCACACATTTCCACAGACATGCTCTAGAATCTTGAACAACACCTTATTTATTTGGTAAGTCTTCTGGTACTTGTTAATTTGCACCAAGTTGGCCACACTGGCCTGTGCGTTCTTTGGTGGTAGCACAACTGCGCTTTTTTTTCATCTGGCACAATTTTCCTTGCATTTCAAGTCATTTTGTGAGAAAGGAGGCAGATAGATAATACTGTATGTAATATGTAATCAATTACATATATTGCTATGTAAATACCATTAGCTTTTATTTAGTGTTGCAGACTAGGAACTAAATGCATCTAAATATTGGATACAAACATAGAAACTTGTCAATCGTAATACCAAGGTTGATTATTACATGTCTTCCTTAGATACCTGACCAGTTCCAGTTATACATTCCATGGACGTGGTGACTGAAGTGTTGGCCTTGGCAAAAGTTGGAACTGGAAAATGGTTGGGGTCATGTGGTCTGACCTAAAGCAATGGACAAGGAAAATTAAAAAAAAACTTTATTTAGGAATGTATCAAACTTGAATTTGAAGGTTTACATATGTCGTTCAACAATATTGAATACTGAATGTACCTCAAGGGTGTGTTAGCAGAGCTGGGTGTCCCTAAAAACAAGAAAAGTACATTATTACATCATACATATAAGCCAAAAACATTATTGTTATTAACTTAAATGATGTCAGACATTTTGCCAAACAGATGTGTGCTTTACGTCACCAGTTTAGGCCTTAACTGGAGAATACTACCAAAAGCAAAAGATAAATAAATAATGGAGATGGATTTAGGCTCTGTTCTCTAATTTGTTTTGTCACCACTGTGAGCAAAATTAAGGTGGCCTGCGCTGCTGTATTGGAGACCTAAACTTAATTGACAAACTCTTTTGCTTCTTATATTTGGAATCCAAATGAATTATATGAAGATGTACCTTAAGTTCTTCAGTAAAAGTGAAATGTGAAATCACTTGTCAAAACGTCACTGTAGATAAGCTGCTGCCTTTCAAAAGTAATCATTACTCACTAAATCCATGCTCATGCACTGAACTCAGTGAGGACACAGGGGTGGCTGAATCTGGTGGAGTCTGTGACATAAAAAAATATTCATGAAAAAAATCCACAGAGTAACAATTTACAGTGGTGATTAAAACATATGGATTAAGTAAAAACAAATGTTAAAGGGGCATTTTGGCCTAAAGCTAACATGTTATTTTATGCACTATTCTGTAGGACATCATTGCATCCCTCAGCCTCATCAGACTGAGTATCCTTTTTGTGTTTCTATCCATCACTGTTCTCTCACTGCTACATCTGGCATGCATTATGCAAACAAAACACAACCACTGGGAATTGCGCCACACTATGATAAAGAAACCCTGATTGTGAAAGTAGCTAGTGACGTGGAGGCTAACAAATAAAGACATGGGCTGTAGCTAAAATGGATCCGTATTCCATCATTAGTACGGTGCTATTGGGTGAAGTATTTTATCATTATTTAGTGTCATATTATGTAGCGTTATATTGTATTATTATAGTTTACTAAACAGCAGTAAAAATGTATAAATGTAAAAAACCAAAACAGAAATGACACTTTTCCCATCAACCTGCATCAGTATTAACCAGTCATGTAAACATTAGTGAAGCTGAAGCTGGTTTCTAACTTGTAGCTGTGGGCATGGGTGTAATGCTTTTTAAAATGAAGGGAAAGAAAAACAAGAAAAAGTATAAAACTTGGTTAGACTACATTTAATTCCTGGCTTATGACTGTAGTAAATTACAACTGTTGCTATTTTGTTATATAAACAGAAGGCCATAAACACATTAGGGTTTTTGTTGTGCTGTTTTATTTTTATTAATTTAGGTTTTTTTTGCATTCAAATGTACTCTTAAATAAACTTAACGTCATGATGTGATTCTCACAAAGAGATGGGATCTAGTTTTTAGCACAAACTTATAAAACAACCCTCCAAAACCAGGAAGCAGCATGACTTTCTACAGGCCTTTAAAGATGCTGATTAAAATTTCATAGAAACCATTTTCACAGGAGACCAGGGCAGCTGTCTCATGAAGCAGGATTTGTTATTTAGGCTTGGTTCAATTTACCCCATGATTTTCTGTCTCATGATGCTGGATCACTTTTTACTGGACTATCAATGATTTTCCTGAACCTGAAGCTTTCCAGTGACACCGTGAAGCCAGGTTTTGGTATTAGGTTGGGTTTACGGTGTGAATGAGTGAAACAGTGGCTGTGCATTGCCGTTTTTTTTTCTTCTCCCCTACATCATCATAAGTCTTAGAAATGAGAAAAAAATGCTCTAGAGACTGCTGTCACACCAATGTAGATGGCAAGAAGGCATGTTTATAACAGATGAAGCAGTGACTGCATTTTTCATTTTGGCCAGAGTGTCCCTTTACTAGTTGGGAATGTTCTGAAAAGGGAAATTTGGAAACACACCGCCAGGATGGGTCTTGAGTGCCGAAACCTCTCCATCGTATCACGAGAGCCTGGGTGACTGGTAAATGAACAAGATACACAATCATAATGGTCTGGTTTAGCATTGCTTAGTTTGGATTATTAAATAGAGCATAGTCTGGTTAATTAAACAATCTACCTTACAGTTCTGGAACGAGGAGTGACTGTGAGAAAAAGAAAAGATAGCTAGAAGCATGACAAATATTACTATTCATTTCATGTTCTGTTCCATTTGTTTGGTCAAAACAATGCATGGCCATTTTGTCTGTAACTACCTGGGGATGTAACAGCCACTGGTAGTGTCATCCTTGAAATGCCTCTACATACAGGAGGAGGATTGACCACATAATAATAGAAAACAATAGGTGGTTACATGACTCTTTAATTAAACAGTATAAATCAGTAGGAGACACTTACTAATTTACTGGGAGTGAGTTTAAAAAGTTGCTTACCCACTAGCTTGAAACTTCCCAGGGGATGTCTGTGGGAAGAGAGAGAGGTAAAATGGACATCTTTAAAGAAATTCTGTAAAATTATATCATATTAATCTCATGTAATAATTAATTTCATGTAATAGCTGTCTATGAAATAACTTCTGGTTCCTATCACCACCACCGTAAACAATTTTGACTCGTTAAGTTTCTCTAGAATTGTCTATTTCACATCAAATTACTCTGAAGGACTTTGTTGACATCTTAATGATTTAATTATGCAGAAAATCGGTGGAATCCCCTTTAACTACAGGGACCTCTACACAAACTACCACTGAATATGATGGCAGAAAAAGGCTTAGCAAGTCATCTCAAAGGAAGAGTGTGGTTATGACAGTGAGTCACAGGCTTCAATTATTCAGTGTCACTGAGGTACAACATTCCCAGAAGTAACAATTCCCAGTAGCTGTGCAATTAAAGACTGTTAGCCCTCTTTTGGCCTGGGTCAAATGGCCAGGACCCCCACAGGACCACCACAGAGCAGGTATTATTTGGGATTTTGATTATTCTCAGCACTGCAGTGACACTGACCACTCTATTAGTCACACGTACTTTGTTGGTCCACCTTGTAGATGTAAAATCAGAGACAATTGCTCATTTGCTGCTGCACAGTTTATGGTAGTCATCCTCTGGTCCATCACCAATGGTAACAGGACACTGCCACTGCAGTGCTGAGAATGTTCCACCACCCAAATACTTGCTCTATGACGGTTCGATGGGTTTCCTGACCATTGAAGAACAGACTGAAAGTAGGCTAACAAAGTATGCAGATTAGAAAGAGATTAGAAACGAACTACAGTTTTCTAATTACAGAACTAAAAAGTGCACCAATATGTAAAGCGGAGCTGAGAAAACAGACAGTAAGTGTGGATACTAGTGTACTTAATAATGTGGTTGGTCGGTATATGCAAGCGCACAAACAAACAGAACTGTCTCACCTTCCACTGGGAAAGAGGCTTCTTGAGTTCTGTGTTTTCTTTTTTGAGTTCTGACACCTGCCTAAATAAAATGACAAGCAAAGAAAAAGATTAAAATGGGTCAAAACACAAGGGACAGTTTTACTCTGGCTTTAAAATGGGACTTCACAGGCGATTAGGCTTATCCTGCTATGATTATTTACATACAGTACTGTCCAAAAGTTAGAGACCACATTTACAGCCTCAACAACTAAATTTAATATAATTTTCAGTAAATATGATGTTCACCTTTGTTACAGCTTCCATTCTTTTCAGAAGATTTACTTTCAGTTTTTCAAAGACATCTGCAGAGATATTTTTCCACACCTCCAAAGTTCAGTCTTTGAATTAGACTGCATTAGCTGCTTCCGAACACTAGATGGCTATTGGGTGGGCAGTACACTGTTCTGAGAGCATAAAGATTCTTATTCTTATGTCTTCTGTGTATTTCTTTTTCTCAGAAAGTGGTTAATTATAGCTACACATCCCTTCAGGCTCATAACACTGAGATGGAATCACTTATAATCTTGGTGGTCTAAAATTTTGCTGGAGTCCTATTAAAAGGTGCAGTTTGTCAGTTTAAATTATTCTAAAATGAACTAAAATTATTAAAAGAATGTAAACAGAATATCAAAAACATCTATGTACCGTGTTGTAGTGATCTCTACTGAAGATAGTATGCTAACCAGCTAGCCTGGGCTCGTCCTGTCTCATAATACCACTTTGTACATGTAACTGCGGAGTATGAATTCAACAGTCGCATCATCTTACATATTGCTGGTTTAGTCTATATCTTCAGTTTTGGAGACTTTAGCTTTTTCACTCATTTTCCTTTGACTATCCCCTTCCTTGTGAAAAAATAACTTGTGCATAATGGCCCTTTTGACTTCAAATTAAATAAATGAAGGGTGGCCTCTGACTTTTACACAGTGCTGTGCTGTATGTTTTGTGCTTTTAACATATTTAAAGTCTGCACTGTAATTTAAACTTTTAGCGGTCTTATCAAATTATTTTCAATATAAATGTATGTTTGTGTTGTGTTTCTGCAAGTCTTGTGTAAAAATGAGGTGCTGGGAAGGCTGTGTTTGAGGCATGCAAGTTATTATTACTTGTCTTGCCGGACTAACGTCTGGGCCATTTTTCCAGCTTTTAAATAAATAGGACTGACTCAAGGCTAATAATATAAACAAAGCAAATTTGAGAATGAAGAGACGTAAAGAGTTGTGATCAGGAACTGAGATGACTTATCATTCACCAGCCAAATTATCATGGCATCTATTTGAAACATACATAAAATCACACACTGACTGGATTTGCTTACTTAACACAGATAAACAGTTCATATACAAGATTCACAGCCCATTACCACCCCGTTCTCCTCCCAGTTGCTGAGTCCTATCTCTCATTAAGCTGGGCTTCTGGTCTTCTATCCTAAAGTAAAAGCCATCCAGAACTCCAGAGTTCACCCCCTCCTACAGTCCTACAGTCTCTTCTCACACTACGACCATACTCTGAATGCATGATCTGAACTTTTTAAATATCTATTAACTAGATTATTCTTGATTTGCAGAATGTGGTATGAGATTATAAGACAGATGAGATGTTCTATAGCCAATCTTTAAGAACAGGTTATACAAGTGTGACTGGTCTTTGTGAAAGTATACATTACCTTATTATTTGGTAATAAAATGAAAAGCATTTTAATTACTGTTGGTAATCATGGTTTTGGACGTTCATTGCTTCATTGCCTCTACCGCCTCACTGCAAAATCTCTATAGAAAAGCACTACCAATAGAATGGGGTGCTCTGGAGCGGCTGTGGAGCATTCTGGAACGTGATGGTTTGCTATTAATCCCCTTGACTCAGAAGAAACATTGGATAAGCAGGTGTCTACAAACTCTTGGACAGGTAGTATATCCCTTTAGGGACAAAGAGAGCATAACCATAATAACTACTTATCAATAGTGTACATTTCTTTTAAATGTGTATAGTTTATTTTGATTTTATCTCATTGCACCATTTCATTTCTTTCAAAAAGGTGACCTATGTTCTTTTGTTAATTACTCAATAAAGGCTACATTTATCTCCACAGAAAAAAACAGTACTTGAATAAGTTACTGCACCTGTAGCACTGCTCGCTGATTTCCTTTAGCCTTCTTTCCATCTCTGCTAATTTGTGTTTGTGGAAGGCTATGATCCTGTCTTTCTGCTTTTTCTGAAACAATGCAATCTGAAATGAAAATATCTCAAAGGTGAAGTGAAATAATGTTTGCTTATGTTGCTGACTCAACTAAACGCATGTCTTAAAGAAATCTCTGCCAAATAACTATGGTGCTAAAATGTAATGTATTTCCAATAAGAAAATCAGCAAACACATATTTTTTTGCATATGACTATATAAAGCATTTTATAGTTGATGCAGTGACTTATGTAATGGTATTTGTTACATTTGAAGATAAACGGTTATGTACAAATATAGACCATTTAAGAACAGTTGGTGTGGACGTGTTACAGTGAAGACTGTTGTGTAGATGAAGGTGAAAGTGAAGACTGTCGTGTAGAGTGAAGACTGTTATGTAAGTTAGAGTGGAGACTGTTGTGTAGGTAAAGGTTAGCGCAAACGCTGTTGTGTAGGTTAGAGTGAAGACTGTTGTGTAGGACAGTGAAGACTGTTATGCAGAACGAAGACTATTGTGTAGAGTACAGACTGTTGTGCATATTAGAGTGAAGACTGTTGCATAGGTGAAGACTGTTGTGTAGATTAGTGAAGACTGTTTTGTAGAGTGAAGACTGTTGTGTAGATTTGAGTGAAGACTGTTGTGTAGGTGAAGACTGTTATGTAGATTAGAGTGAAGACTGTTGTGTAGAGTGCAGACTGTTGTGTAGATTAGAATGAAGACTGTTGTGTAGGTGAAGACTGTTATGTAGATTAGAGTGAAGACTGTTGTGTAGAATGAAGACTGTTTTGTAGAGTGAAGACTGTTATGTAGAGTGAAAACTGTTGTGTAGATTACAGTGAAGACCGTTGTGTAGAGTGAAGACTGTTGTCTAGGTGAAAGTCGGAGCAAATAATGTTGTGTAGAGCTAAGACTGTTGTGTAGGTTAGTGAAGACTGTTGTGTAAAGTGAAGAATGTTGCGTAGGTTAGTGAAGACTGTAGTGTAGGTTAGTGAAGACTGTAGTGTAGGTTAGTGAAGACTGTTGTGCAAAGTAAAGAATGTTGTCCAGAGCAAAGAATGTTGTGTAGGTTAGTGAAGAATGTTGTGTAGGTTAGTGAAGACTGTTGTGTAGGTTAGTGAAGACTGTTGTGTAGAGTGAAGAATGTTGTGTAGGTTAGTGAAGACTGTAGTGTAGGTTAGTGAAGACTGTTGTGTAGGTTAATGAAGACTGTCGTGTAGAGTGAAGAATGTTGTGTAGTTTAGTGAAGACTGTAGTGTAGGTTAATGAAGACTGTCGTGTAGAGTGAAGAATGTTGTGTAGGTTAGTGAAGACTGTAGTGTAGGTTAGTGAAGACTGTTGTGTAGAGTGAAGAATGTTGTGTAGAGCGAAGAATGTTGAGTAGAGAGAAGACTGTAGTCTAGGTTAGTGAAGACTAGTTTAGAGTGAAGAATGTTGTGTAGAGTGAAGGTTAGAGCAAACACTGTTGTTTAGAGTGAAGACTGTTTTGTACACTCTGAAAAATGATGGATCTTCAAGTGGTCTTTAGCAAATTGGTTCTGTATAGAACCATGAACAATCAAGGATCCTTTTGCATGATAAAAGGGTTTTTTGCATCTTTAAATAGCCACGTTTACATGCAACCTAATAATTTGTTAATAATCCGACTAATGGCTCAATCGGAATAGAACACGTCCATGTAAACACAGGCCATTCAGAATACAATTTCTATCCAATTGAACGAGGTGGGTAATCCTGTAAATAATCAGTTATATAGAAGGATAATAGCTATGTAAACACCTGAATCTGATTACATTCCAATCGAAATATGTATGTACGTTCTGCGCATACGTTCGTGTCACAGCAAAAGCACAGAACTCATAAACTGGCTCTGGCAAAAGTTTATAACGTTCAACATGGCAGGAGCAGAAACTGGTCTGCAGAGGAAACGATGTTTATGAACTGAGCTTTAAAAGACGGCGGTGGGACGGATGTCCACCTTCCTCTCGCCACTTCCTTAATAAGTACATGTGAAGGATGTGTTTCTGAGTCTGACATCAGTTTAAAGCAATTAAAAACACAAGCGTGTCAACTGGAAACGTCAACTGGAAACTCTGACTGGACCTCATGTAATGTTGGTTGTCATGGTAACATTTACTCCAACTTGCGCGGTACTCCAAGCATGCGTGTCATTTTGCATCGGATTACTTGTAGTGAGCATGTAAATGAAGATTTTCCATCAGTTTGTTGAATAGAGTGAGCATATAAACACCTCAATCTAAATCTGTAACTGAAATGTATTTAATCGGATTGGCAAAGATCTTTGCATGTGAACATAGCCAGTGGCTCTTCAGATTGATGGAGAATGTGATGCGGCGGGTTCTGAAAAATGACTTGGTTCTGAAGAACCATTTAATGATGCAAAAAACCCTTTACTTAAATACTTAAAGACCCATCTTTTTTTAAGTGTGTAGCTGAAGGTTAAACTGAAAACTTATGTAGGTGAAGGTTAGAGTGAAGATTTATAGAAGTTATGGTTTAATCTGATGAAAATCCAGCTCAGATGAAATGTTTAAAGCAGTAATTAAAACATATTAAATCCATTACGAATGGTTTACAGACAGTTTCAATATTTTAACAAACAGCATATTCGATCAGCATAACTTTTTTTCGGCAGGCAAAAATATTGAGATTAAGACCTGTGCAATATGTTCCATACGTGTCTGAATGAGGTTCACGGGGTCTCTGAAGAACATCTGTTCCTGAGGTTTCATCTTCACCAAGGACAACACAGAAGATGCAGAGGGAAAGAGAACAGAATTCAAATAACAACAACAAAAAAATAAATCATCAAATGCGTTTTTCTGGTTCTGTCATGGCTGTGAACACTCCCTAGGTTTCTTGCTCAGACTCCAAGGAAAAATATCAAAGTTAAAGCTTCAGTCACAGTAAGAGGACTTAAAAGCAACATCTTCAGAATAATTCTTTGTCACGGATTAAAATATCATGTAACTTTATGTAATACTTTATGTATTGGAAATGCTTTACTATTCTGAAAAAAATAAAAGAGGTATTAATTGAGTGTCTTGAGGAAGGTGAAGCTTGTGTCTACCTATCTTAAGGAGTCATTGAAATGTCCCTGTAAGTTATCTGCTGCACAAATGGTTAAAGGCGCACTATATGATTCTGGAGGACGACTGTTGATGTTTGAACTCAACAGCAAAACAAATACAACAGCTTTCGCTTCTCATCACTTCATTACTCCACTGCGTCTTTACACAGAAAACAGGTGTTTGCTGCTATATTAATGTTTAAAATGTCATATATAACCTTTAACTCTGTCTTCATTAATGCAAAGTAGTGCAAGAAGTATTAAAGATCCAGGGTTCCCAAACTTTGGCAGCTTGCAGCCCATATAACCAAAATATAACAGCATAATAAGCTGCAAAAAATATATCAATAGGTTTGTTTGTAGCCATGTATCAATGTAAATATGATAGATTACTTCTGCACAATCAAAAAGAGAAATGTTTTACAGCAAATCACAAAAATGAATAGCTTGCTACAGTTCTATGCTTAAGTATGGATGTCCATGGACAAATTACATGCTTTGTTTCCAACTGAAAACAAGTAAACACATTCTTTAGAAAGAACACACTTCTGCACACTTTAATGCACAATGTTAACATATTCTAAAAAATGATCACAACAATAACATTAGGTTAAATTATTATATATTGAAATGAAATTTTGCAATAAAGAAATAAATGTATAAATGGTAAATAGACAGACAGACTGCCAACAGCACCCTAGCAGTATAACAACAGCCCACTGGAGGGCACTGGTCCCCAGATTGAAAAATATTGTTACAGACAATACATAATATAACATCTTTTACCAGGAATTATAAAGGGTTGGAAACAAAATGTTTGTTTAATGGTCTCACTAATAAAGATCATTAAATAAACACCAACAAATTATGTAGGTTATGAGTAATCTGACTGGTTTTGCAAGCAGAAAGCAAGAACTGAAGGATTTACTGATAAATAATGCAGTCAGAGAACATTGTTTAAGCATCAAATTCCTTGTATGTTTCCTGATACCAATGAACAGATTCAAGATTGTCAGTTGCAGACTATAGGCTGGAAATATATATAATAAATAGGTCCTACATAGAAAATGCACTAAGACTTTGTTCATTCAGAATTTCTTTCACTGAAAGGGACCACTGTAATATGCAGCAGATGTAAAAGACTCAGAAGAGCATTAATGTTGGCAGCATGGCCAATACTCCACATTTTTCTATTCTATTGCATTTTATTTTATTTTCACTTATTATGTTTGTGCAGTTATTTTCAAAGTAGTAAAAGTCACTATTCATTTTTGCATGACAACTGTCCAACCTCTATTAAGCATTTACAATTAAACTGTTTTTGACACTCGTTTTTTAAGACCTCTTTTCTGACTGGGTGACCCACTATCAAGTGAACTAAGAGACACCACACTGAGAAAGCTAAACATACAGGGCAGTCTGAAATACCCATGGGTGTTGGAATTTTAACTACTCTTTCAGCAACATATTTCTGATTTCTGAATCTTGGATTCTTGGAAGGTGGCAATGACTTTGCTTTCCAGCAACCAGCAGTAGCACATAATTTTTCCTCAAACCTTTCAGTCCAACAACTCATACTACAGACTGTGTACTTTAACAGAGCCCTATCACTTCAGTGTCAGTGTAAATGTGATGATGGTAGTGACCTCACAACCATGATGATTTCAAAATCAGCTGTTTCCACAAAGTAGGTGTCCCGTATGGACTTGAAAATATGAACTAAGGCACATTTTGAAATGTTAATGTTTTTGTAGAACATTAAACTTTTATTCTATGAAAGGAAGAAAAAATTTGTCTATGATAGTCTCTTTTAAGTGTTGCTGACTTTTTGCTCATCTTCATGAATTACGTTGTAAGCGATCTGGGAATCTTGACCACCAGACTATATTTTTTTCAATGGTATTAAAGAATTAGAATTATAATCATTACAGAAGTTAATTTAAAATGTGCCAGTGGGAAGATGTTCTTTTGTACCTAGAGCTTATCTGTGTGATGGTCAAGGTTGTCTGGCTTGAGGGAAGCTATCAGAGTCAAGCTCCACACACACACACACACACACACACACACACACACACACGTGAAAACCTACCCACACATAGATTAGACAGGCGACTATCACTCCAATTGACGACATTTCGACACTTATTGACGGGGAGGGTCTGTCTGGTGGGAGTTATTAGTTAGATTAGATGGTTCTGTGCCTTGAGGCCATCTTTACGATGTTCAAGGCTGTTTCTATCAAAGGAACGGGGAGATGTAATGTACAACTTTAGGCTCCATTAGGTCTACACATCCAACACACACATACATCCAATAAGTCTGTGCATCACACACACAGACACACCTTTCACCTCCAATGATTACACTTCATCTTTAGCTTTAGGTAGTATAAAAATCAGGTATTACAATGTTCTTAGGTGTATTACAATGTATGTTTCCTGAGTGTGCAGTTGGGTTGTTCATCTGTAGGCCCTGACAATGAGTGCTTGTCTCTCTGGCTAATACTGATTGGCTGAAGAAGGTCACTTCAGATACGCAGGGTTGTTATAAATTCTTTTGGTAAAAACTTAAGGGTTAGTTCGGGCAGGAGTGCAGAGAGTTGAGACTTGGAGAGATAAGTGGGAACTCGTTGTCTTGGGAGATGGAAGAAAGAGTGAACCCGAGTGCACACTCAGGTTCACTGGGGTGATGGGTGCCCTTAAGGCTCTCAAGCCTATTTTTTTCATTTTTATTCACTTTTGTTCAACTTTTCATATTAAGCATGATTTTCCTGTCTTGCTTTCTATTTTTCATATTTTCTTCATTATCAAAACTGTTTTGTCCAGCGTTTTATTTCCCCAATAAACAATCTTACAATGTGAAACATAAAGCACTGAAAACAGACCCAATCACTCAATCAACTTCTAGTAAACTACATGTCGTGTTAAATCACATTTGCCCACTGATGTTTGCTTTAACAAAATGTCAAGCAGTACTCACTGATATTGAGCGTCACATCCATGAAAACATTCTGTTCCACATGAATAGTTCATGGTATCCAGGACCTGCCAGTTAACTGCAACTGTAATGTCCTTTATATGTTTTTTATGTTTTGAAAGCAACATTTAAACTAAATAGTTATGGTTAATTTTTATAATATCATGTAAAGTGTTACAATACACTGGTGAGCAAACAAAGATGTACTCATACAGCTCCTGTAATCTAACTGATTCATTTTCCTTTCTTGTAATGTGATAAATATTAATAAATCCAGCATTTTAAAATTGTGCACTTAAAAATTGTAAGTATTTTTGATGCATTAACTGAAGCAATTTTACAAGTTTGTAATAAAGGTTAACTGGTTTAATACTAATAATAGTACAAAAACTAGTATAGTATAGAATATAAAAGTATTATATTTGAATATACAGTTTATAGACTGGGAAAAGGAATATAGTTTACTAAGAAAATATAGTTTGGATTTTTTTTCTCCAAATTAGTTAGCTTAGAATTAAGCATGGTATACATTAATGAACCAGAAACATTAGTAAAGAAATTGGCAAGCCAAATGTGAGAATGAGGAGGATGAGGAAGCCACCTGTTTGAGATGAACCCTATAGGTGAGCTCCACCCACTGAAGCTATAAGTAGTGCTTCTAGGGAGGCGCAACACAGAGGAGCCAATGACAACAGAGCTCAATCACATATATCAGTCATAGTAAAAAAAAACAGCTGTTTTAATAATAGGGGATAGAGAAAAGTTGGAGAATGGGCATGTAAAATTAATACTGTTCATACATAAATAGACCTCCAAAGAAAAATTAAAACCCAAAAACGAAGGACATTGCTAGACAATGTCATCCAGGATAATTAGTGGCCAACAATGTCCAGCCCTTAACTCCTAAAATGTACAGTAAATTTACACGATCTGTTCAACTAACCTGGTCAGATATTGGCAGGTAGTGGCAGGTGGCTCGACAAACACTGCAGTGACCTGTTAAAAGTGACAGAGAATCCATTAGAAAACATGAAGAAAACATAAATCAAATTAAATTCCTAAAATGATTACTTTCATATATTTTATTTATGCTCCTAATTAGAGATGTCACATAAATGTCACATAACGACACTTCCACAGGTTTTTTTACAATACCAATCCGGCCTATCCACAATTTTCCTGGACCTTAACCTTTTCTGTGATTATGTTTGGAGGATATTTCAGTTTTAAAGCTGCACGCCATGCTAGTCACGGTTATGTTTTCTGACGTCTGATAAGTTAGAACAGACAAAATAAGCCTACATTTTTGAAATACCATCAAAATGATTTGTATTCAACATTTTACACACTGCGCTGCACTAAATCCAATAAAACAGGTCTATTTATGCTCTCTTGGTAGTCAAACAGGCAGTGGGTGTTTTTTGAAAACTGACAATATCCGTGCCATGCTCAGTAAAGCATACTGTGATGTAATTTACCACAATAACGATAAATGCTGTCATACTGCCCTGCTCTACTTCTATTCGCACTTTTTGAGAGGATATATTTCTACGTATGAAGAGTGCTAACATTATAGCTACAAACACTGCCATTCACACTCACTTGGATTGACGCAGCTCTCACAAAGCAGGTGGCCACAGCTGGACACAACAAATTTCTTGCCTTTTCTCGAGAAACAGTTATTACAGTGAAACCACTCCATTTCCATAGAATGAAAGCAGTGGGTCAGTTTATAGCCAGTCTGCAGCTGAACAATAAAAGCAGGCTGTGAAAAAATGCTAACGATTACCTAGCTAGCTAGCAGACAAGTGGGCAAAACGTAGCTATAAACGCAGCGAGCGGCTCATATATGCAGTGACAAAGTAGCATAAATCTGCGGTATTTGTGCTGTTTTTTAAGTAAAACTACTACTAAGTAAAACTTATTTTCAAAGTAAGGTTTAAAGCTGTTTTTGCTATTCTAGGGTGGAGGACGGTTTGCTCCAACTACTTTTTCTCACACAGCGGCGCTCGAGCCCGCGAATCACTGAGACTGGAGTGGATCCCAAAGAGTCGATTCTGTGATTCCAGGCCTCTGAGCTTTGGACTCGTTTCCAAGCCGAGACGCTGAAGCAGTGACTGTTGGTTTTCAGGAGTCGACTCCTCCTGATCTTAACTAGCGCCCGAACCAGTTACGAGGGGCCACGGCAGAGATGTAGCTTATGTATCCTAAACGTAGTTTACCCAATTTTGAGATCACAGATCACAGAGAAATGAAGAAAAACTGTAGATTAGACTAAGCTTATCTTAGCTACTATCAGGTAGCTCAACAATTGACTACAGCTCATCTCACCATCAGCCTGTTTCACCTACTGAGCGTTGAGGGAAAACTCGGAGTGATGTACTGAGAACATCATTACTGTAGTAAGAATTCTTTGAAAAGGAACCGTTTTAAACTACTTTAAAAAACCAAGAGCAGTTCGATGTCGCTCCTCTTTTCGTATGACCGAGGCTGGCTTCGTATTCGCCAGCTTCTTACGGAACATTTCCGTTCCACCTTAAATGATGCAGCAGCTACTTCAGTGCGGACGGGCGCCAGCATAGAACTGCAGCACCATTTAAGGTGGAACGGAACATTAGAATAAGAAATGTTTAAGCACCTGTGTCCTTCTAGAAGGTCTCTTGTGAAAGGCAAAAGGGAAATATTAGATATTTATTTCTACACACACAAACATTTTGTGCTAAATTTGAATGCCCAGTAATCTGTGTGACAGATTATGCTCTGATTAGTTTAATAGGCATCTGCATTACAAATGCAGTCCTTCGAGATGTTTGTTTATTTTGTTAAAAGTAGAATCTTGTGTGTATTTAGGAGTGAAAGAACATATTGTTCAATGATTTTTAGGGATAATATTGTTTTTTTAGTAATTTCAATGGGTTTCACTGTCCAATATACTGGACAATGGAATTAGGCCAATAAAATCTTCAAGATTTTGGAAAATGAACATATTTATTATCGCCAGGATAACTGACCCAAGCAAAACAACAGAGCTTTTGCTGTGTATCAAAAACGTTATTACCGAAACAGAAATGTTATTTCTGTCCATGGTGGGCTCCTGTAACATGTGTAATGCTACACATAAATCTATGTAATATAGCTTATATAATTTTTTCTGATGTTTTATTATCAATGACCTTGCTTGTTTAAACCATTTCATAATTTTAGATATGGTCATATAAATCAATGTATAAAGCTCTGTGTTCTAATGCAAAATTATGAAAATTATTTTAGGAGCCGTTCATTTAGAAGTCCAGGTAGTTCATAACTTTTTCATGCAAGTGTAAATACAGTAAACACAAAAAAGCTTGCTTTCTATCTTATGTTGGTGATATGTTCATTTCTGGTCACTTTTTTCCCACTTTATCTAAAATATAATACAGTTGGACTTTTGATGTGCGAGTTGTGAAATGCTGCATTTTTCAGACGAGTTGTCTAGACACAGATGGCAGAATACACTACATGGCCAAAAGTATGTGGACACTCGATCATAACACCTATGTGAACTTGTCGGACATTCCATTCTGTTGTCCACCAAACCCAGATGAGCCAGACTGCCAGATAGTAAGGCATAATTCATCACTTCAGAGAATCCAGAGTCCAGCGGCGGTGCGTTTTACATCACTCCAGCCGACGCTTGGCATTTCACATAGTGATCTTAGGTTTGTGTGCAGCTGCTTGGCCTTGAAAACTCATTTCATGAAGCGCCCAACAGAGTTATTCTGCTGATGCTGCTTCGAGAGGCAGTTTGGAACTCTGTAGTGAGTGATGCAGTAGAGGACAGGTGATTTTTACACACTTCATGCTTCAACACTTAGTGGCTCTGCGAGTTTGCATGGTCTACTGCTTTGTGGCTGTGTTTTGTTGCTCCTGTACGCTTCCATTTTGCAATTATTGCACTTACAGTTAGCTAGGACAGATCTAGCAGGGCAGGAGTTTCACAAACTGACTTGGGGTAAGAGTGGCATCCTATGACCATGCCAAATTTACTGAGCTCTTCAGTACGACCCATTCCCACACCAGCGTTTGTCTATGGAGATTGCATGGCTGTAAGCTTGATTTCATACTCCTGTTAGCAATGGCTGCAGCCAAAACCCCCCTAGTCAATATTTAGGAGGGATATCCACCTACTATTGTTCATATGGTGTATTTCACAGTTAGCATGAACATCACTGTGATATGCCCAAAGTTTTGAAGTGTTAGCAATTTAACCATCATGTTGCTTTATTTATGCCCACATATGAACCCCAAAGAATTAATACCAGTGTAAAGGATACTCTCAATATACTGGACTGTTCACTACAGATGACTGCTGGGGCAGCTTCTTCCACCCTGTAGTACAAGGATTTTAAGAAATTTAAAAGGCACAGCAGTAAACTACTTCCAATTGCTTTAAATGCTTAACATTTCAAAACCATAACAAATCTGACGTGTTTCTGGTTCCAAACATTTCCAACACAACTTCACTTCATTGTACTAGACTGCTAGCACATTCAAGTCCAACCTGGCTGAGGGAGTATTCCATTTAAAGAATTCAAACCTGTGCAACACAGGTGCTGCACCTTTAAGAAAAACAAAAGTACTGCAGCAAAGCTTAGAACAACTACGCTTACCTTCCCCTCATAGCTGCATCATGGTCCAGTGAATTAGCGTGTTCAAGGCTAACAGGCAGAGTCCTCCCATTAGCCCACATTTTGGTATATTTTTCAATTAGAAGGCATTCAACCCCACTAGTCCCACTTACCAGCACCAACCATCTGAATTGGGTTCACGCTGGTTCCATCAGCATGCTTGGAGCGGGCAGCTCAAAATTGGGCTAGCCAAATCACTCAAAGGACTCCATTACACCAGTGTCCTTAACATACTATAAGAAAAACAAGCAGCATTTAACACTGCATCCATGCAATGGCACCACATTCTAATGATGCTGAAACCAAATATTCTTGATTAAATGAGAGCACTTCATCTATCCATTTTTTTTTCTACAAAAGTGACATTAAAAAAGCCAAAGCATGATAGTTTTACATTATCTTTACATCAAGTCATCAGCTTAAGTGCTTGTAAACACATCTAAAAGGACAAATCAGGTTGTTTTTGCTGCTTAGTTTCTGTATACATAAACTAATGTAGTGTACCATTGTGTACTGATCAAGTTTATTAAAGTGTATGCCAGGTCTGAGAAAGCTGGATCTAAAATGAAATCAAGTAGTAATCAAGCTAGCACTTCATTATGGAAGGCAAAAAAAAAAAAAAAAAAAAACCACACACACAACATGATTCATTTATGAGCTTTATTGTAGGAAATGTAATTATATATTCCTTCACTGAACCTCCAGACCATTGCAACTCCAAGGGGATGAGGAATCCCTCTTGCTTTCGATGGACCACTGGTAGGTCTCCACACCAATGACTCCTAGAACAACCTCTAGTGGCTTGGGAGGTACCCATCCTTGAAAGCAAACATGCAAGTCAGGGCTCCAAGATCACAGGACATTAAAGTTATCCTCAAATTTTAATTAAAATAAAAAAAAAAAAAACAAAAAAAAAACAAAAAAAAAAAAAAAAAAAAAAAACACACCACACCAACCTTGCGACATCCATCAGCCGTGCACCACGGCTTAATCCTTGATGGTGAGCGGCCCAAGCACAACAGACTGTGCTACAGCTGGAGGTTTTGAAAGTATTAGTGTCCACTGGTTTCAAAGAATGGAAAGCATCGTTACACAAACACCAACCTCTTCTGGTTCTCCTCCTTGTCCTTGCTCGGCAAACTGTATCACAGCAAGAACAAATGGCGCTCTCCAAAGGATAGTCAAGGAGCTCCCATCTACAGAGAAGCAATCAGATCTGTTGTAATCCATTGCCATTTTAAAAAAACTGACAAATTGTTTATCAATCTGTATAGAATTGCTTGAGATGCTAAACAAATAACTCACCTTTCATTCCGTTTATCATACTGACAAGCTTTTCTGCCACTATTCATGTCTTCGGGGTCCCAAGCCACAAGTTTACAGTGAATGTAGACCTAGGAGACGAGACTTCAGCTTCAGTTTTTAAGCTTATAACTATAAATATTAATTTAGTATTAAATGGATTGAGTATCAAATTCCATGTCAACTTGTACCAAAATTCAGTACACAAGTTTTACCAGTTGAAATGTGAAGTGAAATCCATAAATCTAATTTAGTTTTCCCCACTTACCCCAAATGTCAATCAGCAAAGACAAAATTTAGCTAAAGCCAACACTTTGCACTAAATGTCAAAAGTCAACCAAATCTTTCTTGCAAGTACATCAAAACCCAGATCTTCATTAAGGCCATACCGACTTGTCTGTGTCCCAAATCATGTAGACTTCTTGTGAGGTATTAAGACGAACCCACATTCAACTAAACTGTAGCTGAATGCTTAAATAAGCCAATTTGGACAAGGTTTTGTGGTAAATTCTAACTTGCACAGATTGTAAATTTTTAATATTCATTTCTTTAAACCAGATCTGGAGCAGTTTGAGCAGGCTGTTGCTTTTGGGGATGTACGTGCAGAAAACATTTGGGTGGCTGTTAGCAATGCTGCCTCATCACCCCAACGCTAAAGTAAAGCTAAATTTGAGGCCAAACATAAGATGCCTTGGTCATTGCAGTGCACAATGAAATTGAGCAGCTACCCAACTGCACTTTACACACAAAATAATTAAACACATGGCTAAAATATATATATATATATATATATATATATATATATATATATATATATATATATATATATATATATATATATATATATATATATATATATATATATATATATATATATATATAAAGTGCAGACTTAAGAAAAAAAACATGAATATAAGGAAAAGGACAACCCATTCTAGACAGACAATAGAAAAGTGAGGTAGCAGTCAGTTATTGCACATTCCTTGGATAGCTTGGAGTTATAAGACATCATCTCAGCTGATTGAGTAATTCAGATTAAGCCTGGAGTCTTGGTACACATTCCTGAAACTAGGGTCTCTTTTTACTTTAATTCATTTTCTTTTCATAAACAATATCGCATAAAAGCATTGTTGGACGTCACAGCCTACGAATTGCAGTACAATGCAAGTTAACAATGCCCTCCATAAATTTTATTTATTGCTGCTGCCAGAAAACCTTGCCTTTCCATTTGTCATTTTGCAATTTGACAACTTGATGCCAGTTTCTTTACACTAAATCTCATGATAAATGGACCATATACAGAATTAAAATTAAATTTTATTAATAAATGAGTGGCTACCAAGAACATTCATGTCCTCCAACCAGACCATTGGATGTGTTCCCCCAACACTGAACTCATTTTGGAGATAAAGTTTAAAATTGTTAATGTGAAACCAAAACTGTTCCCAGTAACTGAGTTTTGGAACAGGCCCAAGAGATGCAAGCCTTCCCCACATCAGTGGAACCACAGTGTCTCCAACAAAGCTGTTGCATACCAAGCTGCATCGATTTAACTATAGGTGTAATAATAATATAAAAAAAAAAATTAAAAAAAAAAAAAAGTAAAATCCCTGGCACATTTTAGAACTTGCAGTTGTAAGTTTGTTTCTCATGCTCCCCTACAGGCCTCAGCATAAATGCACACTTACCTCCTCACTGAAAGAAAATTTGAAAGCTTGAAGATAAAGTCTGATTTCAGATGGGTTTTGTCTGGGTAAGAATCTTGAATTAGCCTTCTTACTGTCCATCAGACATCTAAGAACAAGACCTTGCGTCAGTCTTGAATGCTTCAAATAAGCGGTTCAAGCAGCCATAACAAAAATCACATACCCCTTGTTGGCAATTATAGAATAAACACTGCTGTCTTGAGACGGGTCTGGAGATGCAGAAGCTACACATTCTTCCAGCAGCAGAACCAGTGGCTGATGAGCCTGCTGTTCAACAGCAGCAGCAATAGGAATCAGCGTTCCCAAGAAGAATGTCGTCGATGTGGCCACATCACTGAAGTCATCTGCAATGTGATCGCACCATGGTTAAACACAGAAGGCGAAATAATACTGCAGCTAAATCTACACATCCTCAAAGAACTACAGAAGAGACGCACTTCCAGAACGATGGGTACAAATATCATTGTTTGGTGCATCACTTTACACATCAACAATTAACCAGGAGAACACTCCAGCCAAATGGAAGCACCATTAGTACATCTACTTAACTGCATCTTCCAGTGGGACTGCAGTCATCACCATAGCGAGATTTCATGGTTTAAAGACGGGAAAAGACCACTTTGGATGAGGCATCTTGAAGACTGAACCAGATGGGCCACTGTTGCCCTACTGACAAAGGTGATGGCCCACTGGCTTTTTGCTCAGCATCCTCCAGGCAGTCACTTAATTGTTCTCATATTTCTCATTTCTTATTCTCTTCAAGTTAGTTTATTAAATAATTAGCATCATGAGGCCAGTTTTACAGCTGTAACTAAAGTAGCACTGTGTCAGCCACATTTAAACAAAAACATGTTATATTAGACCTAGTCATTAGCTTTTAGACTATGCATTTAAAAGCAGTTTCAAGAGCACAAAATCTAGTTAAATCTTGTAAGCAGGACAGTAATGGGGGGGTATATAAATTAAAAAGTTACCTACAGTGTCCAGTTTGTGCTAAATAGGGATAGAATTACTGTTTTCTTTGGTGAGTGAAGTCAGAGTTGCACCAATTCTAGCTTGGCTATATTTATAAGTTTATAGCTGAGAGGCAAGGCATGCAGTGAAGACCGCACTGGGCACATTCATAATGCTTGCTGGGCACTGCAGTTCAAGAACACTGAAAATCTAAGCCATATAAAAATAATTCAGTAAGGCTGAGCTACAAAATATTAAACTCTAGGCAAAAATTCCCATTTCAACTTGGCTGCAGCGCTACCGTTCATGAAACTCATACGGAAGACCAGGTCTCCCCTTCCATTAACCCAGAAGGACAGTGGATCATACATGGGTGGACTCCACTCCGCAGGCCTGAAAAGAGAAGAGGCCACACGACGGTTAATCACTAGCCTACAAACCAAAATCATTCAAGGGGGAAATGACACCATTTAAGAATCTGTTCATTCTGGGAGGTGTAAAATAGTTCAGAGTAGTTTGATGTGATGGGAAAACGGCTATAATTTGTTTTCTTCAGGGAGTTCACCTTACAACACCCAGCATGTATCCCTCCATAAGTGGATTCAAATACATCCAGCCAAAACATTCACAAGACTAGCAAAACAAAGCCAGACATCAGGCAGCAAAGGCCTTGTGAGGGAACCTTCAGAGGCATTGAACTCTCCTGATGCCTGGTTGCCCATCACCACCACTGTGAACCATTCCAACCAACTTTCTATAGAACCATATTTCCCCATCAAACCACTCTGAAAGACATCTCAACCATCTCATGATGGAGTTTTTGAAAACGGGTGGCATTGTCCTTTAAGTAAGGGACTATACTTGTATTATGGACTGAAGCAGACCTTTCATAAGCACAGACAATAGGGCAGGAGAAGTCTGAAGGGCTTTGGGAAGAAGCTTCTGATGACAGTTCGTTTTCAAACACAATCTCATCCTCGGTCACCTTCAAAACAGAACAAGGTTAAGCCTTAACACAACAAGTAACAGGTGAGGGGTTCAGCCATCACAAGCGCGCATTTGTATGAATCCCACCAGTCTCCTGAAACCGCAGTCGTCAAACCTCGCATGAAACACAGCCTCTGCACCCCCGGGCCTGACAGACACACTGAGCGGAGGACAGTCACCCAGGCGGAGAAGCCAGGGTTCAGTCAGGGATTGGCGTTCACTCCACCGTACCGACACAGAGCTTTCGCCACAGTCCACGAAGACCTCTGAAGAAGGAGAAACCCACATTCAGAGTAAACCCACGACTAGAGCCAAAACCGTGAGACATAGAAACACCGCAGCTACCTCCTCGCACCCAAGACAAAGCAAACGAACTTAACACCATCACAATTCCCAAACACAAAGCCATTCTTACGGTATGCCGAGGGAAACGCTGAGTGGATATTTAAGCCCTTTTAAAAGCCCAGCTTGCTAAACGACAGGCAGCTGGAAGAGACCTAACGTTAATTGACGTAATCGGGCAAAATCGTCACATCGCCCCCTGCTGTTTGTGGCTTAACATGACCTCAAGGCGATGAACTGCAGGAACGTTAGCTAGTGAGGACCGAGTCTGAGGCCGTATTACAGAAATGTAATATCTGACAGGTCAAGATAAGTTTATTTTTCCCCACAAATTCACATAACATAAGCAAATCTTATCGTAACCTATGAGCATTTTATCTTAAGTTAGGAAATCTTAAACTACTCGATTGAAGTCGACCATCAACTGTGATGTCTGTTACATAGCAACGGACCATATGCACAGCTAAAACGTAAACACGTAGGTTAATCAACAGTAAAAATGCTGGTTTGTCAGACGGTTAACGTTAGATGTCGTTACTGATGTACAACAGGTTAAACCAAACCGCGACAAACTTGAACCTAAGAATATTAACTATGACAACGCTTCGTGTTGTTTCTCAGAGCGTCGCCGCTCTCCAGTTATGGCTTCCCAAACGCTTTAGCTGAGCACGCTAACCTGCATTATATAATAGACACCCACACGTTCAGCTCTTGTCTCCTCATTGTTCGCCACCATCACTGTAATATTTTATCTGACGAGATTTTGTCGGCATTAACACACGAAGGGAATAATAGGGAAATCGTGTTTGCAGTGAGAAGACATTGCAGAGTGGTAAAGTTCTCTCTTGCAATGTTTTCCGGTTTTCTCAAACGCTAGAGGGCGCTCCCGAGTGAGTCCAAAATGAATGGGTTGATATGGAACATTTGAGCAAAATCATAGTTTATAAATGCTTAAACATTTTTAATGTAAAAGGATACAGTCATACAATCATCACAACATAAAACAGTTTAACTTTTAAACTCGAGTTACGGGAATTTAAAACAGCAACGTATGCATGTCCATGACGTCGTAAGCAAGAACAGCCAATGAGCTGCACCGCTCGCCCATCAATCATCACGCTCTAGCAGTAAAACCCGCCTCCTGCTGCCCTCCTGCTGTAGAAACAAGGAAATATACAAGATTTATTTGTTTTTTGTTTGTTTGTTTGTTTGTTTTTGTGAAATACATCCTTCTACTTTCTAAAATTAAAGAACCGTTCTGGGAAAGTGATTAGAAACTATTTTAACTTCTCCTTTTTAGCTGTTGAGCTCCCTTTACTCCCATTCATTGAGGAAGATGCAGCCAAAGTAACCAAAATGCCAATACTCTCTTTACTAATAATTAACTAATTCAGTGAATAAAATGTTATAATATAATAATAATAAATGTGATGCCATGTGTATTTTTGTTTCATTTATAACACAACCAATGGATAGAGCAAAGAAAGGGAAGACTGAGCTGACACTGTTGTCAGTGAGTTCTCTAAGTATGATATTTCAGAAGGAGTTGATTTTAATGCAGACATATGGGGGAAAATGTCTATCAATCAAAATAACTAATCAATTGTTTGGAGAGGATTTAGAGGCAAACAAAAAATGGCTTAGGACAGTGTGGAGACAGAGCAGACAAAATGTCCAAGACAGAGTCACAAAGTGTCAGCTTGAGGTGCTTTTTCTTCAGAATGAAAATATAAGTCAGTCTTTAGAGGTAAACGAAGAACAAGAGCAAGAGCTGGAGTGGAAAAAATGATTTCTCCTCGTAGAGGTCATGCACAGCTGAGGAGACCATGGTCTAATACAATTTATGACAAGTTCAAAGAGAAAAATCCCAGCTGTGCACTTTCATTTCACTATCAATATCTCAGAAAGCTAACGCTCCATATTTCACAGTACACACAGTGTGCACATTTTCTATGCGTAAAGCAAGATATATTTTTAAAATGAAGAGACCAATTAAAGATCAAAAGGTAGCAATTTGAGGGTGCCAAATAGGACAGCTTCAGACAAGCTAGTAACATCAGAAGGGGAAAATACTGCAAGGGCAATAGGTCAAGGTGTAAGCAATGAATACCACAGGCAACTAGCAGCTACTCCTCCTCAAGAATGAATGGCCAGGAGCCTTACTAAGAATATCCTTAAAGTCATTTCATCAGAGGTGGAAAAAAGTCAACAACTACACCAGGAACTGATTTTGACCCAGAAGATAATCAAGGAATGTGACAGAAGAACTTACAATTTTCTTGGGTATGTGCAGCACCTTCAGATCGACCCATTTGCTTTGCATTGATACACAGAAAATCTTGAATTCCAACTCTTGAAAGACTTGGAATCCTGTGCAGCATCTGCAGCACAGGAAAAGTGCATTTGAATCTTGATGCCACAGGTGGCGTCCTGTCAAAGTTACCAGAACAGAAGAAAAGAGTGCTGTATTGCAGTCTTACGCTGCCTGGTGAGGGACTGAACATTCCTCCATTACCTGTTGTAGAGATGCTCTGCAATGAGCATTCATTTCCTCCAATTACATTCTGGCTCTCACAGTTTCACCTGAAATTGTCAAAATTCTCCTCAATAAAAGTTAGTAAAATTGAGACGGACCACAGCTCAGCGTTAGTGCAAAATTCCCTGTTGGGAAAAAAACTATTGTTCTAAATTCAGTCCTAACTGAACTTGTCATGGTGACTAAACAGATGAAGTCTCTCTAACATGGCCCCAGAATGCTGGCATTGCTGCTCCTGAGAGCTGATTGGTTGGCTGTTCACGCTCACTGACGTCATGAACATACATGAAGCTCCATTTTAATCTCCTATAACTCGAGCTTAAAAGCTCTTAAAAATATAACAGTGGTGTTAAAATGTTTTATGCCATTCAGTGTTCATGAAATGAATATATTGCAGCTCATTGGCTGTTTACGCTCATTAACATCATGGAGCAGGTCCATAAGGTGCCATTTTAAAGTCCTGTAATTCGGGTTTAAAAGCTTTTAAAATATAACAGCGGTGTTGAAATGTTTTACGCTGTTCTCTGTTTAGGAAATGAATGTATTCTTTTACATCAAAAATGTTTACTCATTTATAAACTATGATTTTGCTCAAATGCTCCATCTTAAACCATTCATCTTGGACTTGAAGAACATTGGAGAGGAGAATTAGCACTCTGTAATGTCCTCCAGGTATAAATGTACGCTTCGGACTTTGTAGGAACACTTTTCTGTTCCAGCGTGTCGGAGCCCCAGTGAACAAAGCAAGGTCCATAAATTCATTATTGGGTGAGTTTGGTGTGGAAGTACTTGACTGGCCCTCACAGAGTCCTGACCTCAACCCCATTGAACACCTTTAGGCTGGACTTGAACGGAGATTGTGATCCAGGCCCTCTCATTAGTGTCTGACCTCACAAATGAGGTCTGGATGAATGGGCAAGAATTCTAACACACAGGCTTGAAAATCTGGTAGAAAGCTTCCCAGAAGACTGGGACATGGGCTGGATGTTAGGGAACCAGCCCTGTGACTGGAAGGTTGCCGGCTCGATCCCCTTGGCTGACAGTCCATGACTGAAGTACCCTTGAGCAAGGCACCTAACCCCCAATTGCTCCCCGGGCGCCGTGGATATGGCTGCCCACTGCTCTGGGCAAGTGTGCTCACTGCCCCCTAGTGTGTGTGTTCACTAGTGTGCATGTATGTGGGTGTTTCACTGCACAGATGCAGAGGTCTAATTTCACAGTGTGCGCAAACAGTGACAAATGGTTCAATTCAATTCAAGGATGGATGGTTTAGCTGCAAAGGGGGACCAACTCCATATAATGCCCAAGGATGTAGATTGAGATGTCAATAAAAGGTCCTGTAGGTGTCCCGATGCTTTTCTTCATATAGTGTATGTATAGTTTAGAAGTATGTGGTTATCTAGCATCCATGCTAACAGTGTGAGCACATTAAGGGCATTTTAATGATTTACTTATCTTCACTTTAACTGACCTTTAGTCTTTAATTGGGTCACAATGTTTTGGCTCATTAAGAAAGGTCACTGAGCAATCATGGAATGAAAGCCGGGCCTAGGCTGCGTCTGAACAGCTGAATCAAGCTTCCATTTTTGGCTTCCTTGACTTGCCTGACCCCCTTGATAGCCATATGGAGTCCCATGCTGCTCATGCTAGTATGGTATAGTATTGCTTGATGCTCTATATTTAAAATAAAGGGGTCATAAACAAAAATAAACATAGAAAAAAATAAGACAACTGATGATGCAAAAAAAAGGGCAGAATGGTTAATGTATAGTTTTGTTGCTGGAGGTGGCTTAACACTACAGGAAAACACCCATTTTCTTTGGCATTTCACCCAAATTAATTTTCTATTTCTCCTTTTATTCTGTGTAATTTTTTTTCTGAATTGTTTTTAATTACTCTTTACATTAGTCTGTATTGTGTGATTTTGTTTTATATTATTCAATATTATCATTGCACTTCGTACAGTACTTTGGCCAACTGGCATTTTTAAATGTGCTTTATAAATAAATTTATATTAATTATTAAATTATTTATAATAATATATTTATATAAATTTATTAATGACAGGATATGAGCTGCAGATCAGACAAAATCAAGGAACTTAGCATGGCCACAACTCCATGCATTTAGGCACGTAGAGGTGGTCAAGACAACTTGAAGTGCAGTCCGAGCATCAGAATGAGGAAGAAAGGTGATTTAAGTGACTTTGAACGTGGCGTGGTTGTTGGAGCCAGACTGGCTGGTCTGAGTATTTCAGAAACTGCTGATCTACTGGGATTTTCACACATCCTTCTCTAGGGTTTACAGAGAACGGTCCGAAAAAGAAAATATCCAGTGAGCGGCGGTTGTGTGGACAAAAATGCCTTGATGTGAGAGGTCAGAAGAGAATGGGTAGACTGGTTCCAGATGATAGAAAACTAACTCAAGTAACCAACCAAGATCTCTGAGGAATGTTTCCAACACCTTGTTGATAGTATGACAAGAATTAAGGCAGTTCTGAAGGTAAAAGGGGGTCCAACCTTTTCCTAGCAAGTGTACCTAAAGTGGCCAGAAAGGTGCTGGAGCATATCCCAGCTGTCATTGGTAAAATCTTCCCATTTACAGAAAAATGACAGTACAGCAGGCAGGCTTGTTGCACAGCGTTTTCCAAGTGGCCCACTGGTGGTCGAGTAAAGTAGTAGACAAAATGACACCTTTGACCACTCATTTTCTACTCACAGGCCAAAATACAATCTAGCAGTCATTTCAGGCCCAGTCAAAATTCTTTTTAAAAATGAAAGCCTGCATTCAAAATCTGTTAACCAGTTGGACCTTGTGTGCAAGAGCATAATCTGGGTGATCCTTATGAGCCACACTGATGCGTGCTTTCCATCAGGGTAGCACAAGTCCAAAGCTTAAAGTCCACATTCTCCTTTTAAGGGGAAGAGTAAAAGGAGTTCCGATTAGTGGAATACATCCTTAGCATGCATCAGCAACTGCCTAGGAAAGTCAACATTTACAGCACATGCAAAAGATTGACAAGTCAAAAGACCTTAATTTTTTGTTAGTTTATTTTGTTGGGGGGGGGGGGGGGGGGGGAATCCAGGAGGTATTGTAGACAAGCTCATTTTAGAAGCCATAATCCTCTATGCTCCCATCCCATACATGGTGGACAAGTGGTCAGTCATACACATGGAATTGTATAGACAGGCTTTTCAGCCAGCTGACATCCTCAAGAAGGTACAGCAGCATTAAGTGGGGATACTGCAAGTCGTTTATTCCATGCTGTTGGGGGGGGGGGTCAAAAAACAAGGACATCAAGTCAAAGCAGATTTTAATAACAAATGTTAAATTTAACCAACCTTCTAGATGTTCTGACCGTCTTGAATTGGACTGCCATTACTTGATGGGCTTGCCGTTATAGTCAGTGGTCCCAATACAACGCTTTGAGCTAAGCCTTGGAATTCTGCAGCCAGCAAACATGAAGTCACCAGAAACTCAAGAGGAGGATTACACAAGCATAGTAGCACTCCGTGTCAGAAATTCACCTGATTGTAAACCTCGCTTCACCCGCTGAAAGCATCTGTACTCACAGCAGCTGCACAGATCGCTCATTGAAGGGTCATCTAAAAGTTCCCATCTGTCAGTGGAAAAGGAAGATAACTGAGCAGAAATTGATCAGTAAAAATGTGCTGGTTGAGAATTAGCAATATAGAAGTTTATATTTACTGTTCAACATCTTTATTGTAATTGCAAGCCTTCTTTACTTCATTTGGATATTCAGGGTCCCATACTACCATACTGCAATGGAGGTACACCTAGAAGTAAAGCAGATGGACCAGTAAGAAGCCATAAGGGTTCTTCAGTAAAGGCAGTGGTTCCCTTTTTAATTATTCAGTGTAGAACTAATTCATGCTTAAATTGTTTAGCTTGATGGGAATGTGAACCATTTTGAAATGGTTATATATACACACGGCAACAAAAAGCTTGACATAATGAGCCTTAATGCTCATAAGTGCTGCATAAAGCCATTCAAACAGAATTATGAACAGATGAAACCTGAACTTTGTTTGAAATGCTTGAAAAATATCCAATCAAATATCCAATTCATTACTGCAATGTTCTCCCAGAGCTTACAACAGCATCAGGTCCAACCTGGCTTTAAATAAGCTGCAAGAGAACCTCCAGTCTGATGGACAGAACAAAGTGCTTCATGTAGTAAATATGTTCAAAGGAAAGAATGTTGGCTAACGTAGTTTGGGTTTGCTATTGCAAAAGCTTGTTTGGTTGTAATAGTCAACTAATTTAGCTAAAACGTTAAATTTCAGATCTCATTCTGCTAAAACCTCCCATCTCCAGTGTCAACATGCAGCTTTTTTTAGCAGCCTGTTGTGGCTCCACAGCGGAATTTGATTTTAGGTAAAAAAAAAAAATCCTTTCTAGGAAAAGGAAAGCTCTGCTAATTGTTCCAACATCAGCCATAAATGGTCTTAAACACAAGTTATGCATTAACTGCTTATTCACCCTTTAACCCTGAAGGTTGGCAAGCAGACTGCTGGTCACTATAGCAACACGGATAAAAATATCACCTAGCTAGCAGCCAACAGTCAAAGAAAGATTTAAAGATGAACATCGATAATTTGAAGACAAGACTTTTGTATCTAAGCACTCCAGCTGGATTCCTGACATGTTTAATCTGCAATGAGAAACAAACACTGAAAAGTTGCTAAGCTGGAGGGAGCTCTCATTTGCCAGCTTGTTGGAATTTTAACATTCCGTCTTAAACGGTGCAACAGTTAGTTACATAGTTACATTCTGGCACCTCATGCACCATTTAAGGTGTAACATTTGAATGAGACGCAACTTCAGAATCAATAAAAAAACATTAAGACTTACAAGAAATTCCACTTGCGTTTCCTGCTGGAGATGTGAGAAAAGCAGCTACATTTCAGCTAAAGCTTAACGTAGAGCAAGGCAAGTCTGTGTGGGTTCACTTTTGGCATTGCTCTGTACTGCAGCCAATATCAAGACTAAAGATTCAAGACAAGTCACTAAGTAACAAACACCTCTGGCTTAACCCACCTGGAAGAATTCTGGGTTCCCCCTAATAGATATTTAATTTTACCTATGTATTATTTTTCCCCCAAATTTGTATTCCTAAAAAAATGGCATGGACTACAGAAACAAGCATTGGATGCAAGGAACCACTTACTTCCTGTTCCAGTGCAAAATTGAAGGCTTGTAACCTCAGCACAACTGCAGAGGAATGATATCTTGGCAAGAACCTGGAGTACCCAGTCTTACTGTCCACAAGACATCTAAGAAGAATCAACAGGCTGTTAGGGTAGTAATCACCACAAATCAGTGGTGCCTCCTACCTCATTAAAGCATACCCTTTGTTAGTGATGATTGGATATATCGGCACCTCCGGTCCTAGTGTTTGGGTTGTAGAGGCCACACACTCTTCCAGATAGAGCATTAGGGGCTGATGGGCCTTCTGCTCCACTGCAGCCCAAACGTGAATGAAGGAACCCATTGGAAAGGAATTGGAGGGGGCAGGGCCACTGAGGTCATCTGTTTGGCATCATTGGAGGCACAGTGATCAATACTGCCCACACCACATTTGTGTGGAAGTTGTGCTATAATAACCATGTATAATTTCATGTCTGTAGGATCTCGGATTCATTTTATTGATATTTAATACATGATTCTACCACTAAAATAGAGCATATCATAATCATGATTATAAATAACTATACTAAGAAATGCTAGGTGTGCAAGTATACTCTTAATGGGTCAATAGCTCTTGCTCAAACAACTCATTTGAACACATGCATGTGCATGGCTTAAGTGTTGAAAGCAACAGGGTTCCACTAGAACGTTTGATACTACAGTGTTTGTGTATAATGTATAAATAATAAAACTCCTTATGCAACACCAAAGAAAAACACTACCTGCAGATGTTTGATACCGATGAGTGCAAGAACCTTTACATAACACCAATTTAAGGGTTGTTCTTAGAACTTTTGCATTATGTGGAGGGTCTTCCTACTTGAAAAAGGATCCTTCAATTCATCTCATTCGCAAATATGGTTCTCTAAATAACCTTCCTTTAACAGGTTCCTTAGGAATCACAAAATGTTGATTTTTAAAAAAAAAACATTTGAGTGTGAAATGCAAGCATGTCTTCAAAGCACTGTACATGGTTCTTTAAAGAACCATCTAAAAGGGTTCCAATTAGCACCAGAAGTGTCTTATTACAAGAAAGAACCTTTTACTATATGGGTCATTCCACAGAAACATCCACTTTTTATCCATCCATAGATGTCACTGGTGTTACCAATAGTCACTGGCATTACATAAAAGGCAACACCAGTGACACTTATTGAGAAATGCATTTGACAAAATGACTGCTACAGAGCAAACCACATGTCAATCATAGAATATCCAATAAAATATAACCCATTTGTTCACAGTTACCCAAGAATAAAGTAGGTCACACTAGTGACTTCAGCTAAAAGCTTCACATGAAATCATGAGCTAAATGAGAAAATCTCTGAATGAAGACAGTGGACCTAGTATGTGCTTTTCTTCATAGATCTTCAAAAATGGGTAAAAGGCAGTCAAGTGACGTCAGTGAGATTGGTTTCAAAATAGATTGTTACACAGTAACACCAGTGACAACTCCTGGGGACTTTCATAATGCATTTTACAATATTCATTTGCAGGTTTTCCTTATATCACTCGAGACATTTCATAGTCATGGACAGTTGGAAGTTGGAGTGATCCATGAGACTTACCATTCAGAAGAGCCATGTGGAAGATAAAGCTTCCTTGACCTTGCAAACCACGGAAGCCAGGCTTCAAAAAGGGACGGATCCATTCAGGCCTGAAGTTAGCATTTTGGATCAGTGACTAGATTAAAACTCAAACACTTCAATGAGTCAACAGCAACAGTACCTTTCAGAAGTGCACACAACAGGATACGTGAACACAGCAGGATGTGGCCTCGGTTTTGGCCTGAAGACCAACTCGTTTTCATAGACCAGCTTCGTTTGGGTTCTCTGAGAAGAGAAAAGTGCTTCTTTTAGGATCACAACACATGCTGGCTTTATACAATGTGAGGTATGAGGTACCTTTTGTAAAAAATTACATTCAGACAGGTGGTAGTGGAAAATAGCTTTCCCCCCATCAGCTGTCTTTATGAACTCAGAAGGAAAACAGCTGCCCAGGAGAAGCCTGAAGGGCCTTGCAGCCAGGTCTTTGTTGACCTTCCATGTAACCATGACAGAGTCATTTGTACATTTTACATAAATGTCTGGACATTAAAGAAAGGAAGACAGCAAACATCAGAGCTTATCAATATCAAATGTCAAGTCTAGTAAAAGACCATGCAACCTTAAATACTACCTTCATAGCACGACACCGATACTACAGTTACAAAAAGAAGAAACCACTGCCTTAGGAAAAGCATGTTTGAGGAGCTTGACCAGAGTACGTGGCTACTGATGCCCTGCCCTGTTTCAACCTCATAGAAGGCAGCTGATATAACTTCACTCCAGTCCAACCAATCAACCTTAAACGATGAGCACCTGGCAGGGGCAGAGCATCAAGGACTTTGGGTTGAACTGTTTGGATCCCAGTGGCAGCATTAGCTGCAGTTTTTTTGGAGTTTAAAACTTTAAACCTTTCATGATTATACATATACATTATACATTATGCATATAGGCCTTAAAAAGCTTAAAAATAATGATCATTTCTTTAAAACATTTTTCAACATTCAAGTTAATATTACATGCATATAGCCAAGTGCAGGAACCAGTCCAAAACGAGTTGTGCTGCCAATGGTTTATAGGGGAATTCCACATTTTTCAAAATGTACGCGTAAATCAGTTAGTGAGTTGTCTTGTGGGCAGTGTCCTGTGATCACTGATGAAGGACTAGAGGACGACCAACACAAACTGTGCAGAAACAGACGACCAACAAGGTAGGTGTGACTAACAGAGTGGACAGTGAGTAAAACTCCAGCAACACACACTGACAAGACACCACCATGTCGATGCTGAGAATGCTCCACCACCCAAATAGTACCTGCTCTGTGGTGGTCCTGTGGGGGTCCTTGCCATTGAAGAACTGTAAAAAATTCCGCAGAGAAACAGATGGACTACAGTCTGTAATTGTAGAAATACAAAGTGCTCCTGTATGGTCAGTGGAGCTGATAAAATGGACAGAGTGTAGAAATAAGGAGGTGGTTTTGTTGTTATGGCTGGTCTATGGTTGTAACCAGAGCCGGTTTATGAACACTTCGTGTTCCTCCCTGATATAATATTAAAATCAGGACTGCTAAACAGCAGAGGGCACCCGTGAGTGAGTCCTCAAGGACTGTGTGAATGGAGCTCAACGGCTAAAAACAAACGACGCTGCAGAGAACTTGCAGAGACGAGAATTCCCACTCTGCAATGTCTTCCGGCTGCCTCAAACGCTAGAGGGCGCTCCTGAGCGAGTCCAAATTGATTGCCATGGAGCATTTGAGCAAAATCATGGTTTATAAATAAATGCTTAAACATTTTTAGTGTATAAGGATACAATCATTTCCTGAGCAGAGAACAGCATAAAACATATGAACGCTGTTATATTTTTAAAGAGCTTTTAAACTCGAGCTATAGGAATTTAAAACAGCACCTCATGCATGCCCAGAACAGCAGTTCAGAATACCCAGCCTTCATAGAGTCCTTGGAAGGGGTGCTTGAAAGTGCTCCTCCTGGAGACTCGATTGTCCTACTGGGGGACGTCAACGCTCACGGGCAATGACAGTAAGACATGGAGGGGTGTGATTGGGAGGAATGGCCTCTCTGATCTGAACCCGAGTGGTGTTCAGTTTTTGGACTTCTGTGCAAACCACAGTTTGTCCATAACGAACACCATGTTTGAACACAAGGATGTCCATAAGTGCACATGGCACCAGGACACCCTAGGCCGCAGTTCAATGATTGACTTTGTTGTCGTGTCAGCGGACTTGCGGCCATGTGTACTGGACACTCGGGTAAAGAGAGGAGCTGAGCTGTCAACTGATCACCACCTGGTGGTGAGTTGGATCAGGTGGTGGGGGAAGATGCCAGTCAGACCAGGCAAACCCAAACGTATAGTGAGGGTTTGCTGGGAACGTCTGGCAGAAGAACCTGTCAGATTGATCTTCAACTCACACCTCCGTCAGAACTTCGACCAGATTTCGGGGGAGGTGGGGGACATTGACTCAGAATGGGCCATGTTCCGATCCTCCATTGTTGAAGCGGCTGACTGTAGCTGTGGTCGCAAGGTAGTTGGTGCCTGTCGGGGCGGTAATCCTCGAACCCGGTGGTGGACCAGGTGAGAGATGCCGTCAAGCTGAAGAAGGAGTTCTACCGGACATGGTTGGCCTGTAGGACACCAGAGGCAGCTGGCAGGTATCGACAGGCCAAGCGATCTGCGGCTTCAGTCGTTGCCAAGGCAAAAACCCGGGTGTGGGAAGAGTTCGGTGAGGCCTTGGAAAGTGACTTTAAGTCGGCTCCGAAAAGATTCTGGCAAACCGTCAGGCGACTCAGAAGGGGAAAGCAGTGTGCCACTAGCACTGTATATAGTGGAGATGGTGTGCTGCTGACTTCGACTGAAGACGTCATTGGGCGGTGGAAGGAATACTTTGAGGACATTCTCAATCCCACCAACACGTTCTCCAGTGAGGAGGCAGAGTCTGGGGACACGGGAATAGGCTTGTCCATTACTGAGGCCGAAGTCGCTAAGGTAGTTAAAAAGCTCCTTGGCGGCAGGGCTGCAGGGGTGGATGAGATCCGTCCCGAGTTCCTCAAGGCTCTGGATGTTGTGGGGCTGTCTTGGCTGACACGCCTTTTCAACATTGCGTGGACATCGGGGGTGGTGCCACTGGATCGGCAGACTGGGGTGTTGGTGCCTCTTTTTAAAAAGGGGGACCGGAGGGTGTGTTCCAACTACAGGGGAATCACACTCCTCAGCCTCCCTGGTAAGGTCTATGCAAGGGTACTGGAGAAGAGAGTCCGGCTTATAGTCGAACCTCGGATTCAGGAGGAGCAGTGCGGGTTCCGCCCTGGTCGTGGAACACTGGACCAACTCTTTACCCTCTCCAGGATTCTGGAGGGTTCATGGGAGTTTGCCCAACCAGTCCACATGTGCTTTGTGGATTTGGAGAAGGCATTCGACTGTGTTCCCCGGGGTATTCTGTGGGAGGTGCTTCGGGAGTACGGGGTACATGGCTCTTTGCTACGAGCCATTCAGGCCCTGTACAAACAAAGCAGGAGTTTGGTTCGCATGGCCGGCAGTAAGTCAGACTTTTTCCCAGTGAGAGTTGGACTCCGTCAGGGCTGCCCTTTGTCACCGATTCTATTCATAATTTTTATGGATAGAATTTCTAGGCGCAGTCAGGGGATGGAGGGTGTCTGGTTTGGTGACCTCAGGGTCACATCTCTGCTGTTTGCAGATGATGTGGTCCTATTGGGGACATCAGGCCGTGAACTTCAGCTTTCACTGGATCGGTTTGCAGCCGAGTGTGAAGCGGCCGGGATGAGGATCAGTACCTCCAAATCCGAGGCCATGGTTCTCACGCGGGAAAGGGTGGAGAGCCCTCTCTGGGTTGGGGATGAGCTCTTGCCTCAAGTGGAGGAGTTTAAGTATCTCGGGGTCTTGTTCACGAGTGATGGTACAAGGGAGCGGGAGATTGACAGGCGGATTGGTGCTGGGTCAGCAGTGATGCAGGCTCTTTACCGGTCTGTTGTGGTAAAGAAAGAGCTGAGCCATAAGGCAAGGCTCTTGATTTACTGGTCGATCTACATTCCCACCCTCACCTATGGTCATGAGCTTTGGGTAATGAGCGAAAGAACGAGATCGCGAATACAAGCGGCCGAAATGAGTTTCCTCCGCAGGGTGGCTGGACTCTCCCTTAGAGATAGGGTGAGAAGTTCGGTCATCCGGGAGGGACTCGGAGTAGAGCCGCTGCTTCTTCACGTCGAGAGGAGCCAGTTGAGGTGGTTCGGGCATCTTGTTAGGATGCCTCCTGGACGCCTCCCTTGGGAGGTGTCACATGAAGTCCACCGGGGAGGAGACCCCGGGGAAGACCCAGGACACGCTGGCGTGACTATATCGCCCAGCTGGTCTGGGAGCGCCTCGGAATCCCTCCCAGGGAGCTAGTGGAAGTGGCTGGGGAAAGGGAGGTCTGGGCTTCATTGCTCAGGATGCTGCCCCCGCGACCCGAACCCCGGAGAAGCGGAAGATGATGGATGGATGGATGGATGGATTTCTTTGTTTTTTTCAGTGAATTACATCCTTCTATTTTTTTAATTAGTGAAACGGGAAAGTGATTAGAAACCATTTTAACTTTTCGGTTTAAGCCGTTGAGCTCCATTTACTCCCATTCATTGAGGACTCGCTCGCGGGCGCCCTCTGCTGTTCAGCAGCGGCCAGGCTCCTCATAAACCGGCTCCGATTCTCCAGTCCACAAGTTCTTTGGTTGTAACCCACTGTGCCGCTTCTCTCCAGTTGGGGGCGTTATGCCGCTGCTGTGGTCATACAGACGAGGAAGAGCACCTTCACGTCGCGTTTGTATTGTTATCTTGCGACAGTCTCGTCTCATCTAACTTTATTGTTTTTTCCCTGAGTGTAGTTTGAGCGGTGGATTAACACACTCCTCTCCCACTACTCAGTAGTTGCTTTGTACGTGTCTGTTCTGAATAGAGCCACCAAAATGTTGATTAAGGTTAAGGTAAGACTCGCTTTTCTCTGAAGGCTAACGGCAGCTAGCGCCACTTTCCAGCTGATAAAGCGAGATTACAGACGTTTCGGTTGGTCATTTATCTATATAACGTTATCCTGAGTGAGTATAGTAGACGTTACTGACCCGGTCATGTCAAACAAAGCTGTAGCATTAGCTGTATTGGCGTCCTAATCGAATTTTATGGTCCACCTTAAATGGCGCGGCAGTTATAATGTGGCTCATGTGCAGCTGCCTGAATGCCAGAATTGAACCGCTGCGCCATTTAAGGTGGAACGGAAAATCGAGAATTTCAGCCTCGTCCATTCCATTTTTTTATTTTTGCCAATGAACGGAGGGATGTTGCTAAGATAAGTATAACTGCTCCCTGCCTGGCTTCTTGCCTCATGAAATTCATCCTTTTTTTTAAAGAATGAATTTTTTTTAAAGGACCACCAATGAACCTACACGAGTTTTTATATGTAATGTTGATGGTAAAATAGGGGTAAATCTGAGACATTAAGCTTGATATCTGAAATATTTTTAGACAAAAAAAAAAACATCTCTGGCATCAGGCAGCTTCATAACCATTTCATGGAATTAATTAATTTCTGTGAAGTAGCTTTTAGAGGCATTAAACTCTTCAGATGGCTGAAGATCTCAGCTGTGTCATAGATCATAGGCTGAATCTCAAGCAGCTTCCTTCTCCCCCTTCTTATGTAGAGCACTAAGGGAATAATGAGGATCATTTTGTCCAGTGAATGAGTGGGCACTGACGTGGTGGTGTGTTTGTGTGTGTTGTGCTGGTATGCGTTTTTAAACCATTTACTGTCCACTCTATTAGACACTCCTACCTTGTTGGTCTACCTTGTAGATGTAGAGTCAGAGATAGTACCTCTTCCATTGCTGCATAGTTTTGGTCAACATCTAGTCCTTCATCAGTGGTCACAGGATGCTGCCCACAGGACGCTGCTTGCTGGATGTTTTTGGTGGGCTGTCCTCAGTCCTGCAGCGACATTGCGGTGTCTGATCCACTCTTACCAGTGCAACACACTAACAAACCATCACCATGTCTGTGTCACTGCAGTGCTGAGAATGAGCCACCACTCAAATAATACTGCTCTGTGGGGGTCCTGACCATTGAAGAACAGGATAAAAGGGGGCTAACAAAGTATGCAGAGAAACAGGACTACAGTCTGTAATTGTAGAACCAGAGTGCACCTATAAGTGGAGCTGATAAAATGAACAAAGAGTGGAGATACAAGGAGGGGTCCTTAATGAAGTGGTCAGTGAGTGGATGTGCGTTCAAGAAAACAAATTCCTTGCATGTTTAAACGTACCTGGCGAAATAAAGTGATTCTGTTGGTGATTTTGATATCGACTAGATTTAAGATGATAAAAAATCTGCAGAAAAAAATGTAGAATAACTAAACCCACCCTGTATCTAAAGCTGGCGCTAACCGCAGTCATGAAACAAGTTAACTGCGGTCAGGTTGTCAGGTTTTGTTAAGGTCAAACCTGAACTGAAGCTCTGTCTCTGCTGAACATGCTTCATGAGACAGACCCCACATCCTGAAGATCTTACCACTTACTGTTTTCTGTCTTGTAGACGCTCACAGGCAAAGAAATAGAGATCGACATCGAGCCCACGGATAAGGTATGAATGCCAACAGCCACGTCTGCTTTCTCCAAATGTGAATTGCTGCTTTTATTGTTGTGATTTTTTAATCCAGGTAGAGAGGATCAAGGAAAGGGTTGAAGAGAAGGAGGGAATTCCGCCACAGCAACAAAGGCTGATCTACAGTGGAAAACAGATGTAATCTTAACATTATTCTCGACATTACATACTTAACCTGTCCATGAACCTTTGAACCACAGACCTGCTCGCCTGTCTCATTTACGTTCAACGTTCTATCTTTTAGGAACGATGAGAAAACGGCATCAGACTACAAGATCCAAGGAGGATCTGTACTACATCTAGTCCTCGCACTCAGGGGAGGCGGGATAATCTACTGACCCCTTAGTTTCTCGGTGCTCGTGGAATGGCTGTTCAGCTTGTGCTCCTCACAGAACTGATTATGGCCCCGTATGACGAGAGCATGTGATTTTCGTCGTACACCCAGAACAAGTCTAGATATTCTTTTTGTTTTAGACGTCTGAAAAGCAAGTGGAACTTCACTTTGAGCCACATTAACATACTGATGCCACCATTCCAGCAAATCAGAGCTTCTTTAACCATCAGCCTCTGCAAAGAAGAGAAACAAAACAGTGTTGAAAGGCAAGACATGTTCACTTTAGTCCATTATGTTCGAGTATGTTGCAGACATTTGGTTATTTTTCTAATGAATAAAAGGATTTAGCTTTGTGGCTCATTCTCAAATGACTTTAACTGTAAGGTTGTGTCCTAATCTTTGATTTGTGAGTATTTCAGATTAAGAAAAATAAAAGCCATCCTGCTTTTGTTTGAAATGCACTTTATTTTAAAAATAAGACGAGGCAATAAAACCAATTCAATCCACACAAAATAATGAGTGATGATTCAGTAGAACAGCAGAGGTTCACAGTTACAAACTCAAAATGGGATCTGCTTCAGTTCTGGGTGTCGAGGAATGGGACGGGTGCAGAGGGAGGCATGTTAAAAGAGAACTGCAGTGATTTTTCAGAATTTCTGCATCAGTCAGTGGTCGAGTCATTCAGAGTGGCTGGATGTGGAATGATGGATTGTAGAGGAACTTCCTCGGATTTCTTTCTTTACATCTAAAATAAGACGCATGCAGGTTTAGCGACAGTTGTAAACATCACTGTAATGTTAAACCAGTGCTAAATCCAAATAAGATGTATCTGGGGACTATTTTGCCTTATAACAGCCTGCATGTACCTCTTCAGCATAACTGAATTGTTATGAATGGAGTTTGGGAAAGGACCACATCCAAAACCCCTCCTTCTATGCCCTATAAATTCATCCCTCTCCCTTCAGTTTCCTGTGACCACCCCATCTCGTCCCACTCCTCCATTACTGCCCACTCTTGTTGAGGGATTGGCGGTCCGGCGTTCACGATCTCTGCAGGCAGCTCCAGAACTCCTACCCAAGCTTATCAGAGCTCCTCCTCAGCTCAGTTTAGGATGTGGTCCAAACTCACAAAATACATTTTAGGCCAGAATCTTTTTGACAAATTGTAGTAAAACAAAGTTTTGGGTATCAACCAGTACATTCATAACTACATCACGTAAAAACTTTCTGTGAGGAAGCCTTTGGAGGCTTTAAACTCTTTGGTCTGGTTCCACCACACAGTGGACAAGCAACAAGTTTCTCTAGAACAAAGCATATCAAACTACATGACTTGCAGCTCAACTACATAATGCAGAAATTGTGCAAAATCAGCGGAATCCCCCTTAACAGGGTAAGGCAGTCAGAAAGGATTGAGGTTGCAGTCCTTTCAGCATTACTGTAACAGCATACAGACCTGCCCGCTCTCTGGTTAGTGTAGGATGGCTGACACGATGAGTGACCAGTCTCTCACACTCCTCCTAGGCAGTTCATTAATACCTGAACATGTATAAGATTGATCGGTAGTGTGTTGGTGCTGTCTGAAGTGTAACATGCATGAAATAGCAGCACTTTTTCTAATGATGGAGCACATTAGTGCCTGGCTTCAGAGAAATAACAGTAAAGCACATGGTGGAATCCACATATGCACTATTCCCTGCACACAGTGGAGAAAAAAACTGCCCACAATTATGTTTCTGGTAGCCAAAATGTTCACATAGTATCTATATAGTTTATACTATATAATATTTACTTATTTTCTCAAAATGCTGACTTACTATGTCAAAAGAATGACTTTCTATCTTGCAATAATGAAGTATTATCCTGAAGTAATGTTTACTTTCTAAAAAGTTTGTAACTCATTTCCACACAGCTTCTAAAAATCCAGAGAAAAGAAGCCATTACCTCAAGATACTGAGTCAATATTTAAAAAGAAGTAATAACTTTGAGATATTAAGTCAATTTTTGAGAAATTCAATTTGAGAAAAAATGATATTTTGAGATTTAAGTCAATATTTTAAGAAAATAAGCCATTCTCTCAGTATATAAAGTAAATACTCTGAGGAAAAAAGTCATTTTTCTAAGGTATTAATAATAATAATAATAATAATAATACATTATACTTATATAGCGCTTTTCAAAAAAACAGACGCTTACAGGTTTTCAAAATACAGAACAGTAAAGACAAACATAAGAACATGAAGCACAGTCATAACATCGCAAGCAAAAACATAGCAGGACTTGGCAAAAGGGCTGGTTTAAGATTGAGAACAGTTATAAGCATAGAAAAGAGAGAGGTTTAGGTTTAGATTTAAAAGTAGAGACAGAGTTGGCCTGTTGAATATGTGAGGGAAGAGAGTTTGAGAGTCGGGAGACAATATTTTGAGAAAACAAGTCGTTTAGGTAGTTAAGTAACCCTTATCTTGAGAAAATAAGTCACTATTTCAACATATTACATCAACTTGTATCGAAATTGATTATTGATCTTGAAATGTTGATCAAAATTCAATACTGTCAATATCCTGAGAAAATGATTATTTCAACATAATGAGCCAACATTTAACCAATATTAAAGATACTACATGAGTATTTTGAGAATGAGAAAGTCATTTTCACATATTTCTATTTTGACAAAATATGTCATTATTCTAGGACATTAGGTAGATTTCTTGAGAAAATAAGTATTTTAACACGTTATGTCAATTTGTTTCAAACTTGTCATTATTTTTGAAATATTACGTCAATATTTTGAGAAAACAAGTCAGTATTTTGAGAAAATAAAATATAATTTCAACACATCTTAAGAAAATAATCATTCCAACATATTAAGCCAATATTATGAGAAGAGAGATTATTTAGAGATATTATGTACATATAATAAGTCATTATTTTCAGATATTATGTCTATTTTAAGAAGACAGGTCAGTATTTTTAGATATTAATTCAAAATTTTAAAAAAGTAAGTTCTCATTATTCTGAGGCATTGGGAAAAAAAGAAGGTATCTCAACATATTAAGTCAATATTTTTAGAAAATAAGTCATTACTTTGTGATCCTTTTTTTGAAAGAAGAATGCATTTATTTCAAGATTTTGAAAAAGTCACTATTTCCAGATATTCAGTCAACATTTTGAGAAAATCATTATTTCTAAACACTAAATGAATATTTTAACAAACTGCTGTCAGAACTGTAGCCAGTTTCTTTCTCCCGTACCTGGCGGAAATGGGCTTCCATAGTGCTGCTTGTAAAAGTTGTCCTCACTTCTCAAAGGTATTCATTACTCCTTTTAAAGTAATATAAAAGCATAATATAAAACCGTAGGACATCAAAGTATTGAGGAATAATTCTCAATAAGTTAAGAACTGTGACTCCCTTCACCAAGTACTGTATCAGTGCCTCAACGTGCAGCAGCTCTCAGTTCCAGGCTGGACTCGGAAAGGAGTCGATCTGTACCATGTCCTGGCAGAGTGTGCCCTGACTGGTGTAGGACAGCCGAACCCGCATCTTTAAGCTTGCCTACAGAGAAAGACGTATATACAGTTAAGCAGGCTGTTGAGCAGCGCTTTGTGTAGAAAACCGACAGAAATGAGGGCAGACTGAGTAACGGCTGACCTTGTTGGGGTTGTTGAGTAAGATGGTCTGGGTAACGGTGCCACGGCCTTGTGCTGGTATCACGTCACCGCTCGGAGCCTTCATCTGAAGCTGAACACTCTACAGAAGAAAGCAGAGAAGAGATAAGTCTTTATCCTGATAGCTATGGAAGGTTGAAATTTCACTAGCAGGGGTTCAAATGAAGATCCAGTTCTGAAATTTAAATCAAGAGTAAGTCATTTTGAATGCAATCTGCACAAAAGTCCATTTAACTATTACTGTTTCAGTGTTTCAACTGTGTTCAACATAAATGTTGTATTCAATATGCATTGGCCATTAGCCAGATCAGGGGTCAGCAACCCAAATGCTAAGAAGAGCCATTTTGCCCTTTGAACAAAAATCAAACCACCTTGCGAGCCACAACATTTAATGTTATTTTACCATCTTGGCTGTAAATATGTCTCTACTATGTGCTGCTGTACTAGTACAGATTAGAAATATAAAAGAAAATGACTTTGCTCTGCTCTAAGCTTTAGCTCAGCTATAGCTACTTTTCTCACATCTCTCGCATGGAAACTTGTCCACAAAAGTACAAAGGCTTGTAAAATGTCTCTCAACGTTTGACTTTTTATGAGGCTGAAGTCGCTTCTTGCTCACCAGCTTCTTTGAATTTTGCCATTCCAACTTAAATGGTGCAGCAGAAGCACCAGACTATAAATGCTGAACCATTTAAGGTGGAAAATTCAAAGAAGCTGGCTAATGCGAGGCTGATTTTAGATTTCTGACTTTTTAGTGTTTGACAGTTTCTCGATGTAGATTAAACGTATCAGGAAACCAGCTGGAGTGAATATAAATGCAAATAAGTCCATTCATCTCCAAATTATTGATGTTTGTCTTAAATCTCTCTTTGCCTTATCTTTAGCTACTAGCTAGGATAGATCGTCTGCGTTGCTATGGTGACAATGGTTCCATTCTTCAGGGTTAAAGGGTGAATGAGTACATTAACTCCAGCGTTTAAGACCATTTACTGTTAAAAATGACCAGCAGAGCTTTATTTTACTGCAAAGGAGGATTATTTTATTTTTACCTACAAATCTAATTTTGGTGCATCTGCACTCTAGCACATAGGTAGCTAACCTAGTTTGGATGTATAGAATTGTCACCACTGAGGTGTCAGTTGTAAAGTTTGAATAACTACAATTCATATATTTTTTGGTTTTGCTGAGTTTAACATAATATGGCCTTAGAATCAATAGGTTCTATCTGACATTTGTTGAAATAGTTATACACATAGAGGTAATCAGTGTAATTCCACTTTAATAAAAATTTTAAGGTATTGATAGAAATATTCTCACCTTAGGTACTGCTGCTTGTAGAGTGAAGCTGGTGATGTCACTCTGAGTGGAATTGGAGGCGGTGAAGGTGACTGTGATGGCCGTTTCTGTCTGATTGTCGCACTGAAGTTTCAGATTCACTCCTCCCTTCTCATATACAGTCACATTGGGAGCTGAAAACACACACAGGCATGTTACACTATTAAAGCCCACTGAATAGCAAAACAGCTCACCCTTTAAAAATTTCTTTTAAAATATTTTCTGCGAGATTGTGGTGAGCTTGTTGAGCTTAGTCTTTATCACATTATTTTTATATATTTTTATATTTTAAATATAATTTATTTTTCATCATATTTCATTCTATTATTATTATTACATTTTCTGACTTGCAATTGTGAATTTCTCATGTTAGTAAATGCCCTCTTATTAATCTATTATTGTTTGCTGTTACACATGGTCATTGAGTGACTTAAAAGGTGCTTATAAATAAAATTCTATTATTCTATGCAAAAGTAAGCATTTCTCAAAACAACACCTTTCTTGCTTATCCAACCTGTCTAAATGTCTCAGGGAGAGTCAAGGAGTATCATTTCTCATGCAAAGTTCAGTTTTCTTGAATTTGACAGTATCATCGCTGTCATATCAAAAACAGAGAAGCATCCCCAAACCATGATGCTCCCACCTTTGTACTTCACTGCCCAAGAGTTTTTTGCTATCTTTCATCTGACCAAAGCAGCTCTGATTTGTCTAAATGCCTGTGTGCAAATTTTAGATGCACATCTTTTTTAGCAGAGGAGTTTTGTTCTAATTGTTGTTCCTGTTATTTTAGCTCATCCTGCAACCTTTTTGAGTGACTGCTAGCTTGGAATTGTACTACCTAACAAAAACAAAGGTTTTGAATACTTGTTTCTACTGCATGTTTCTATTACTTGTTAGCTACATCAGCCTCATAGTTCCAGTGAAAAGGTTGAAGTAAAAAAGAATATTTCCCTTACCAGGAGTGGGCTCCAGTCCTCCCAGCAGATCCAGCAAGTTTTCTTGTACACTTGAACTGGTTGAGTTGGATGTAGTGTTGACTTGATTCTGGTTGGCCTGAGAAGACGTGTTAGTTTCACCCAGCAAGTCCAAAAGATCACACACCTAAAAACAAGAGGGGTGAAAGTCCACTTGAGCATGGCAGCCCACCACCAGTAGCAGAATATGAGTCTGTCTATTTTGATCACCTGGCTTGCAGGCTCTTGGATCAGCAGTCCTTGGATTGGTGTAGTCTGAATCAAATCTTTAGTGATCTCGCCACTCGGATCCCCGTTAGCGTGGCCAGGAGAATTCTTATCCATTATGGGCATCCTCTCCAGCACGGCTGCCCTGTCCAGATGATTTAGTTATTGATTCACATGCAGTTACATCACTGAAACTATTAAAATCGTAGACACTCCTAGAAGCCTCCATAAGTATTTATACAGACAGACCTAAAGTGACAGTCTAGCCAAGATATGTTTGTTGTCCAAAGTTAACTTTGCACTGTAGTTACATGGCTATTCTAATATATAATGAAAGCTTATAGTCACCCATTACCCATAGCTGCCAGAACAACAGGGGTGAATGTGTGTTTAACCTACCTTTTTTTAACGGACCTTACACCACTTTTTGATTGACTTTAGACCACTATTGTTAAATAACTGTCTCAGATCTCCCTAGCTGCATGGACCAGATGTGATTAAGAATGAGAAGCAGGGGGTGATGGTGCGCTCGTTAACACTGTCCGATGAATAACAGTGACAATAATAACACATTTGTTGTTAGCCACTGGATGTAATATACTGTAAGTTTGCAAGGCTGAAAAGTGCCCCCAAAACTCCAGTTAAACATATAAATGTGTGTTGAATATGTGGAGCACAGATAACATGCGGTAAAATAAATGTAAAATTAAATGTGTGGTTGGAGTAGTGTAATGGGTAATACCTCTGCCTTTTACAATGTAGACTGGGGTTCAATACCTGCCTGGTCAAGCACATTACACTACACCAATAAGAGTCCTTGGGCAAGACTCCTAACACTACCTTCGCTTACCTGAGTAAAAATGATCTTGGCTTGAATTGACAAAAGTTGAACTGATTGTCCCTAGCTGCATACTCTCATTGGAAGACTACTGCTAAAAAGCCAAGGTGAAAGGACTGCTAGAAGCTAGAATTTAACGTTGTTCCGAGATGTGAGTTGGCATAGTTAGCTAACTGGGCGGAGGCCAAAAGCCTTAATTCAGCAATATCTACCAAAGTTTCTTCTTAAATTTGTTCTTGAGAAAGATCTTACGAAAAAGTCTAATTCAGATTCATGACGTGTTCTTAAACCTCAGAAAAGTTGTGTGTTCTTGAGCGTGTGTAGATTCTGTTCTTGCCAAAGAACAAATCCCAGATTGATGAATGTCAGAATCTTCATCAAAACTATGCAAGTGGGCTTTAAGAAGAAATTTCTCCTTAAGAACAGTTGGGGAGTGAGGCTCAGTGTCCTCATTCGCCAACTTTGAATTGGTTGACACCATCACTGACCACAAAAACATTATTATAGAATAGCTACAACAACTACTATATAATAACATGCCTATGATATGTCAGCTACAATATGTCAAGGTGGGGAACTGAGGGCTGGAGTACAGCACAGGTGATTTCCCTGCTTTAGCAAACCAACTACACCTGAGCAGGTAAATCACCAAACTATGCAGGAATCCAGCCCTCCAAGACTGGCGTTCCCCACCCCTGATATATGTAATGCTGAAACTGTACTAACCGTACCGTGAATGTAAAATAGTAGGTACAACACAAATAACCACAAAATTAGACTGTGTGTATGTATGTTTGTACATTATAACAGACAAAATATCCTGAGGAGACCACCCTTCAACAACAGAGTGTAATTTGAAGCCTGTACTTTTGCTCATTGCTGACTGGTGGCTAATAACTCTTGAGCATCCTCAAAGCTCTAGTGCAAAACTAAATAAGCGAATTCCGAGGACTAAATGTGTCTCAGAGCACATTTTAAGGGGAAACTACATTTTTGGAAATATGATGAAATTATTAACAACTCAAAAACTTATAGTATGAGAAGACATGATGAGGTACCTCATGTGGTCATATTTCTTGAAGAGAGCGTTGTACTCTACTGCCCTTTGTTGGAGTTCCACATCAATGCAGCTGCCGTAGATACTGACTACACTCCTGATTCGACTTTTTGAGGAAGGGAGAAGAGACACAAGCGTCAATCAGGTTTGCACTTTGTTGCTCCTTCACCATCTTGAGCTTTGGTGATAATGGGAAACTTGTTTCTAGTGTTACATCATATTAAAAACCAAATTGACTCTTACTCAATATTGTTTGTGATGCGGGTGCTCAGCTTCATGATAGCAGTCAGAGCAAACCCTCTTGATGTAGGGGACGACATGTGGGACTGCAAGATGGTTTCCAAAACATCTAGGACATCATCTTCTGTTACCTAGTGACAAAATAAAAACACAAGAAAGGCCAGATGTGTCAAATCCCAGCCAGATTAATAAAACTGGTAAACTGTGCGTCACGGTAAGTAAGAGCTATTCATAACGTTACTGTGGTGGTGGCTGGTGTCTTTTTAACGTTGCAGTGTTATCCTCTTTGTCCAAGGCAAGAGCCAATCAAACTTTACCACATGAGGTTATACATGGTTGTATATCGCTGCTGTTGGAGCAAAACCCTATATCTCCATTTTTGTCATTTTTGACATAATTAGAAAATACCTATAGTCCTATATATTGACCTAAAATGACTTGGAAAAAAGTCTGGTTCCATTGACTTACATTAAAAGTAGAATAAGTTTTTACCCTCTCCTGTAAAGTTACAATTTTGGAGATACAAGGGTTTGATCCGACAGCAGCGATATCCAAAGTAAAGCTCCAACTGGCTGCCAAAACATATAGGATGAAAGAAATGAAAACAAAGAAACAAAGCTACAAATTTTAATGGAAGAAGTGCTGCAAGTAATAGTGAACTGTTTGGTAAAGATGACTTTAACTTGAGAATTCAAGTGTTTGTAATAGCTCTAACAATTTTTACTAACAAAGTATAACGCAGTAACCTTTTTCCAACATAATCAAATTAAACTGATGAGCTGAAATTCTAAGTACTATGTCAATCCAAGCCATTTATCTTTTATTCCCTGTTTTTCTTGATCTCAGGAATTCAATATATTCGTGTGAAAATTAAAGCTCGACAAAACGTTTGAACAAGAAGATTAAGAGCCTAAACTGCTTGCAGTAAATTAATCTGAACATATGAACTCAGCACATCAAACCACTCTTCACCTGTGTGGATTCCAAGCTAAACCTTCCTTTTATACCCAAGAGGAGGATTTGCGAAACATTAAATTTGACGCAGGAAGCAGAGACTTTAAGTAAGTTTTAAGTACAATGCAAGTTAAATCTGACAAATGCTTTGAATACTGTGCTTTATTAGTATTTACATATTATCTTTGTTTTTTGTACTTGTCAAAAATAAATAAATAAATAAAACATGCAATAAAGGCCACACAAATCTAAACAGACTGGCTGTGCGTAGCAAATGGGCTACCAGGAGAATTAGGGGCTTTCCTTCAAGCAAATTGCTTGGTAGGCTTAGTTTATCAACAATCCACATCAAATCTGGGGCTTCTAAGTGGTGCAACCACCTAAGCATTCGTGCTGTTTATCAAAGATTCCACAGCCATCTGTAGCTGGGAATCCAAGACTACATAATTGGCTTCTCTCTCTCTCTCTGTCTCTCTCTCTCTCTAGATGGATAAGACGGCCCATTGTGTCCCCATCACTCAACACTCACCGACATCTGATGTAACAGAATTAGTACATAGCATTATTTTCCAAATGTGTTGAGTTGTCCAATGACGCTGCGTTAGCAGCCATTCAAAAAAAAACATACAGTGGCTCATTCCATGTAACCCTGGGTTAGCGCATGCTAGCCATCACTATCCCAGCTGGATATCAACGTGTGAGGGAGGGACCTAGCCAACAGGTTGGAACTGGCCACAACTGCACTGGGAAAAAATGATGCTTGGTATCTTCTCTACCTGCATGGGCTCAATCTCGTCACAGTCTCCTTTCAGTAGTAGGTCACCGTACTCCCCTATACACCAGCAGGCTACCTGAACCAGAGATTGCTGAAGGAAAACAAACACAGAATATCACACACTTATAAACACCTCCAGGACTGTGCAGATATCAGAGACCACGCTTTATTTATTTCATTACCAGTCAGAACAGCGGAGGTGTTCATTTTTCAGTGTCACAAAAAGAAAACAAGCCACACACATTTAACCAAATTACACAAAAGCCCAAACAGCTAAACAGAATATCTTTTATTAATACTAAGCATGTCCATATTTTGAATGTAATACAGCTACCTATTTTTAGGAGACTTATGTTTAGTTTTTTCAAAGAAATCTGCAGCGAAATACTTCGCTATACGATATACCTTCAAAGTTCACTACTAGAACTAGCTTCTCACAATTCAGGCAATGCCAAACACATTCAGTGAGGTCTGCTGAGGTCTGGACTTAGCAATGGACTGCGAAGATTAGTTCATTATTCTGAGAATGTCAGCAGCTCCTTTCTTTGATTTGCACATTTTCTTCTTCCTTTTTTCTCCATTTAGTTTTCTCAGTATGGGATAAAACACAATAAAATTGTAAGCTGTGCAAAAGTTATATGTTTTATTAATTTTTTTTCTAACATTAAATTGTAAATTTATGCAAACAAACAGTATTTATACACTAAAAAAATGTGTAGAAGTGGACTTGTTTTCACCTGTAATTTGCCATAAACTTTTACATATGACTGTACAAATTTTATCTGGTCCTCTACACAGTCCTTTAATCATCTATGGAAAAAGACCACCAGGATCACATACACACACGTTCCTTTCTTACCTGTGAGATGTCAGAGATCAGTGCTCTGTAGAGTTTATGAACCGTGTAGCAGTGCAGTTCAGAGGCGACACTGATGAGCTGAATCAGGTTAGGCACGGTCTCATCTCTCACATCGCCCCCTGCCTGAGGGAAAAGGTATGAAAATAGCAGTTAGCCAGTCAGTCGTCTGTTTCAATGCCGTTTTAACATGCCCTCATCCACTTAGCTTCACCATATGCCCTCAGAGGAATCCCCAGCACCATCTCAAAGACCCTCTTTGTACTCACATGTGTGTTTTAAATCCTTAATCCCTCTTTGGTGGATTTATTAGGACTAGATAGACCGATATTTGTATCAAATGTGTTACAATAGTGTTACTAAAGTTCACATTTTCCACTGAAAATTGCTTTTTCATGCGCATCTGGAAAATGCTATTTGTAAGCCCCTAGGTAGCAGCTTAGATATGTATGTCAGCACTTTCCTTTGTTAGCTTACTAGTTAGCATGCTAAAGGCTACATGACTTACAACAACTACAACCCTATTTCAAAAAAAGTTGGGATGCTGTGCAGAATGTAAATAAAAATAGGATGCAATGATATGCAAATCAAGTAAACCATATTTTTAAAAAAATAGTACAAAGACAACATAACAGATGTTAAAACTGTATATTTTTTGTTTTTTGAGAAATATTTGCCCATTTCGAATTTGATGCCATCAACACATTCCAAAAAAGTTGGTACGGGGGTGTGTTTACCACTGTTTCATTACCTCTTCTTTTAACAACACTGTAAGCGTTTGGGAACTGAACAGACCAATAACTGTAGTTTTTAATTTTTTCCCCATTCTTGTTTGATATAGGATTTCAGTTGCTTAACATTTTTCATTTCATAATGTACCATATCAGTGGGTGTAGCACCTGGACTCTTTTAATACAGAGCAGTGCTGTTTAAATACATGCAGAATGTGGTTTGACACTGTCTTGCTAAAAAATTTTTTTTTTAAATAAACCTTTTTTGAAAATGGGGTTGTATTTATTCCTCAGGAAATCAGTCATCTGTTCCAGAATACCCTCTTGAGCCTGCACACATGAGTCGAGGTGGACGAGGGCATGTTAAACTGAAACAGGACCCAGTGTCTGAGTATAAAGTATGCATGTGTCTGCTCGTGGAGCTGTACTGTGAGGGTATTTACCGTGATGAGGACATGCAGGATGGTGTCAATGTGCCAGCGCTGAGAGGGAGCATACCTGACAGAGACACAGAGAAAGGAGTTCTGCCTCTGATGGGCTCAGGCCACCATGCTGAACACATGCATTCACTAAGCACCTTAAAGGGGAATTTCAAACTTTCTGCATAATTATATTATATAATACATCAACTTATTCAGAGTATTTCGATGTGAACTGCTGCTATCTATAGAAACTTACTGAGTCAGAATTAATCCCAGCATGATTAGTAAGGATAAAATGTTAGGGCTCTACAATATTGAGGAAAAAACACAATGTTTGATAAAGCTGTCGGATAGAACAATGACGATATGAGAAGAGATGGATTATTATTAAGTTAGTGTTTCTCTGACAGGATGTGATGCAAGTACTGACTTTTTTTTGGATGTGTAAACAGAAATTTTACAGCATAAAATTACAAAAAGCATCATTCGTTAATGCACAAAATAAGAAGCAGTTAGTATTAAATTTCTCACATCAGAACTGCATGCACATTTCTTGTGTACTGAAAGCCTGAGAAACAATCAGCATTACCTCAACAGCTTATTCTACAAAGGCTACAAAAACAGTACTTATATGTAAATTGAACTGAACCATTTGTCTCTGTGTTTGCACATTGTGAAATTAGACCTCTGCATTTAACCCATCCGTGCAGTGAAACACCCACATACATGCACACTAGTGAACACACACACTAGGGGGCAGTGAGCACACTTGCCCGGAGCAGTGGGCAGCCCTATCCACGGTGCCTGGGGAGCAATTGGGGGTTAGGTGCCTTGCTCAAGGGTACTTCAGTCATGGAATGGCAGCCGAGGGGATCGAACCGGCGACCTTCCGGTCACAGGGCTGGTTCCCTAACCTCCAGCCCACGACTGCCCCATATGTTAATTAGGCACACAAGAATGAATGCATACATTTGTTTATTTATCTAGTTTTGCTCAGGTAACAAATATATTAGTTGTTACTATAGAAATTGCTGACTTATACACTTAAAACAAGACTGAGTGTGAGATCAATCCTAATGTTTGATGTGTTTTTACAGCCTTTTAGCTCCAAATAGAGCAGTTTTTGAGCTGTGTATGTTTTGTAACTGGCTATTTAGCCAAATGGTTAAGTCACTGGCTGCAGCACAGAGAAGCACTCATTAGGTCTCTAACAGTTTGTGCCAGTGATGTAATGACGTCTCTCTGGCGTGGCCAGTATGAGGTAAATTACTCTGACTATGACTCTGTTCTGTCATCGCCACTTTAACCATGTGTTTACAGTCGTACGAGATGTCCAAAAAATTTAATGCCAGAGAGTTTTTGTAACAAAATGGTTAAGAGTATATTGCCTGATGCCTGAAGTCTGATGGGAAAGACTGAATAAAATATTCCCTGATTAGTCATCAATAAACTAAACAATGGCTGACTAGACAACCCTCCTAAAGCAGACTATGAACTGTATGAAACTGAAGAGTTTCTGGGCCCACAGAAGGGAGCTGTGCCAGATGACAGTGTAAGTTGTAGCTGAGGTTCACTCTTGTATGTATATAGAGGGTTGTGTGAGATGCCCTATAGAGAGTTGTGAAAGAGGGCCCTGTAAGGAGAGAACAATCTGGTACGAGTCAGACCAGAGTTGTTTAAAAAAACAAAAAAAAAACAAACAGGTTACCAAAAAAGGTGGAAAAAAAAGGTTTGGATAAGATGGGGACTAAAATGGTGTGGAATTGTGTAACTGGGGTGGGGATATAAAAAAGGGGTTTTGAGATGTTCTTTGCACTGTGGTTGACCGGGAACCATCTTGCCATTTGATGCTCAATAAAGCGAAGCCCTTTTCCTTCATTCCACAAGAACTCAGCAGCTGAAGTCTTTTCGCATTCCTTATTATCCTTTTTCATTTTTGCTGATATTCTTTTTTGATGTTGATATTCTTCAAAAACATTTTTTTTGAAGATATTAGATTACAGATAGTTATTAGGGCAACACTATAGATAATATTAGAGTTACTTATAAATGTCCAGACCCTGGGCAAAATTCTCTACAACCACAAGAGGGTGGAAAAACGTCTCAAAAATGCTTGCATGATAATGGCAGGCCAATAAGGGACAACAATACCCATTACAGATTTATGTCATACACATCTAGTAGTTGGTTGCATCGACTGTATGTATGTTCAAACATAGGCTAGTCGTAAGGGAAGTGTTTACTAGTTCAGGTTTTTGCATTACTAAACAGGATGGGCTGCACCACAGAAGCTAGTTTTAACATTGAGTTTAGTAGCTACTGAATATTAATACCTCTCCCTGAGCAAATGTATGTTGGGGAAACCATCAGAAACCTTGTAAAAGTCACAAAAAAAACCAAAAACATGACTTTTTTTGCTTAACTAAGCTAAAAGTTTTAAAGGCTATACGCTGCAATTTTACTTACAGCTCTAATCATCATCTTGGATTTGGCTCCAAGCATGAACGCTCCCATGCTGAATACTTTTCCAAGGGAAAAGTCTGCAGTGGGTTAACTGATTGGTTCTGGACATGTTATTGCTGTGTACGCATTCGTTAGTTATTACTAGTTAAAACATGACTTACGGATCTGTACTGCAACTAAATTTAGACATCAGTTTGAAACTAACTAATGTTCAGCAAGGTTTTAGGAAAGACTTTATGCACAAAGTCTTAAACTGACACAAAACTGCCGCAACCGAGTCCAGAGGAATACTGCGCAAAACATGGAGCATGCCAAATTTTCTAATAACATGATAGCGCTTTGTTTCAAATACAGTGGTCAAATACAAATACAAACTTTGACCTGCAGGCCATCAGAACTGTCATTTGCTACTTTACACAGATTCAAAACATGTCTGAATGCAAAGTTTATCGAAAAAAAAAAAGAAAAAGTAAAAGGAATCTGTGGGAAGTTTATGTTGCCATGGCTATGTCACCGTCTCTGAAACATCCACACAGACAGAGCAGCTGGGTTTCTAGCTTTTCCACCCACATGAATTATGGTGTTAGAACAGATTTTGAATCTGACTTTGGTTAATGATCATCAAGTCATATACACATACGCGCACATATATATATATAGATTTGGAATAGCTGAGGAATTGTTAATATAATATTTGCAGTCAGGGTGAAACCACATTTACAGGAATGCATGTAGCAAAATTCATATTTCCGTCATTTAATGGTTTAATTTAGAGAAACCAGTGGAATTCAGCACAAAAAAATACTCAGAGAATTAAACATTTTTGTTAACCATGAGGCAATTTTGAAAATCTTATTCATTTTTGCAAGAAAACCAATTCCCTTCCTGCTGTCTGAGACATTGTTTTACAATTCATACAATTCATTATCTTCTTCCTAAAATATTTTTTATTAAAAATTGTATTAAAATGTTTTGTATTACAAAAAAAAGTTTATGCAGGGTGTTGTAAGGTTAAACAGCCCCAAAGATAAATGTCATTTCTTTTTAGATTTAACACTATTTTAACATCATCAACATTACATGTAAAAAATTAAAAGACACATGTAGCTTCACTGGTAGTTTTGGAAATAAAATGTCTATATTTGCATTGTAGATGTTGTGACCTCTGGTTCCTATCACCACCACTGTAAAGAAATCTGAGTCTGTAAGTTTCTGTATAAGGAACCATTTCACATCAAAGCACTCTTAATGACTGTGTTTACATGTCATCAACTGAATTACTCAGAAATCAGTGCGGTTCCCCTTTAAGTTGGATACAGGCAAGTTTATATGTGTCGTGAAACATATAGTGGAAAGTAAGTGTGGACAAACTGAACAAGCTCATCAAAATCAGAAGGAATTTCAGTCCACTAAAGAGTACCTCTCAGCAGCATTGAAGATGCCAGACGTTGCATGGGATCGAAGCTCTGGGGGACAGGTAGAGAGGAATCGAAGGAGCTCCTTCATCATAGAGCGGATATTTGCAGCGGAGACTAAAGCCAATGACAGCTCTAGGGCACGACTGATGGAGAAAACAAGGACAAATGTCTAAAATATTTTAATCTCATTCTCCAGGGTATATTTTGGTTTTTCCATCTGAATTCACATAACCAAATCGTAAGACAAATTATTCAGTACCTGCATGACATAAATGTAAAATTTATTTATTTTTGTAAAAGCTCCTTTCAAATGAACAGAAATGTGTTTTATGGTCATAAACATATTGCTATATGCTTACAATTTACTGCTGAAAGCCAAAAATTTTAGAAGCTCTTTGTACTATTTTATAAAAATAATTTTTACAGCGTTTATCACTGAAGAGACGCCATCTGTTTATAGTTTACAGCCCAGATTTTTGGAAAAATGGGTCAACTTTCAGTAAACCAAAAAATTGTGAGTTCAGCTTCTTTTATTATAGGGGTTTAAAATGACATCACTTTCTATTTGACTGGAAAGGAGACAGATACAGCTCTCATATGACACCTACTTTTTTAATGTAGCTTATGAAATATGAAAGTTATGAAGAATATGACAAAGTGCATTTTGGAACCACTGGTGGTCTCAAGGAGTTTAAGAGGCTACAAAGAATTCAAACAAACTTAAAGCCAAAAATTACATTTTCACATAATATCTCATTTAAAAAGTTAGTCCTCTTCAGTACGACCCCTTCTACTGCCAGTGTTTGTCCGTGGACATTGCATGGCTGTATGCTTGACTTTATACACCTGTTGGCAATGAGTGTGACTGAAACACCCGAAATTAATAATCAAGAGGGGTATCCATATACTTTTGGCCAAATAGCGTATATTAAGTTCAGCAAATAAAGAGTAATTGGGCAATAAAAAGTGCAGAAGTGTGTATTTGTTTTTACTTAATGCTAAAAGATCAATGGATTTGTTCTGTTAGTACCGTTTTACTGAGGCATCCTGGTCCTTCAGGCAGTCCACAATGGTGCCCCTGTGCCGCTGCACTGCAGTGTGATCTGTCTGAACGATCTTCTGGAGTGATGTCATTGATATGTACCTGCGACACATATGAGAAGAGACTCATCAAGCGAGTGCGAATGAAAAATAAGTCCAAATCTATTTCACATCAGCCATTCTCATAAACAGAAATCACATGATAATAAACCATTCAGAGTTAGATCTTAGAGAACATGCTTTGATAGTGAATTGCCTCATCAGAAGTTCTCAGGTTTATTAAACCACAATGCACTAAATCCTAACAGCAGCAACAGTTTAGCTGGTGTAGACCACTTAAGCTTAGAGGGAAACCTTCAGATTAATTTCTGGGAAAAATACATGTCTGTACATTTATTTTTTATTTAATATAGTCATCATGCTTGGTGTATTTCAACTCTGCAGGTATTGTCGTAATACTCTCATTTAACTGTTAAGTTTCTATTGTAAATAAAAGGGTTAAAATGTTGAAAAGCCCAATGGAAAATGATCAAATCCTTTTTTTTTTCTTTTTCTACCCGTGGTATCCAGGCAGATACAGCCAGACGAGCTCTCTCATTGTTTAAGACTTCAGAAGCTAACAAGAAGGTCTTATACAATAAATATAGCCACATGTGGCAATCTGTGGGGTCCAAGCACTAATCAGCTCAATGAGGTGTAATACGTCAGACTGGGGCCTTTATGCAGAGGATAAATGTTAAGGAACAGAGTATCAAAAGTGCTTCATATATTATACTCGATATTCAAGTGAGAATTATAAACAAACAACTCAAAGCTTTCCAATGAACATCTCTGAGAAATCAAAAAAAATTAGTGACTAATATAGCCACCCTTCTTTTCAATAACAGTGAACAGCCTTCCATTCATGGAGTCTGTCAGTTTCTTGATCTGTTGACGATCAACTTTTTGTGCAGCAGCAACCACAGCCTCCCAGACCCTGTTCAGAGAGGTGTACTGTTTTCCTTCACTGTAAATCTCCCGCTTAAGAATTACCCACAAGTTCTCAATTGGGTTCAGGTCAGGTGAGGAAGGGGGCCATGTCATAAGTTTTTCATCTTTAATGCCTTTACTGGCGAGCCATGCAGAGGAGTACTTGGATGCATGTGATGAAGCATTGTCCTGCATAAAAATCATTGTCTTTTTGAAAGATGCAGATTCTTCCTGTACCACCTGTTAAAGAAAGTGTCTTCTAAAAACTGGCAGTAGGCTTGGGAGTTGATTTTGAGCCCATCTTCAACCCGAAAAGGTCCAACCAGCTCATCTTTAATAATACCAGCCCATACCAGTACCCCACCTCCACCTTGCTGGCGTCTGACTCGAAGTGGAGCTCTGTCCCGTTACTGATCCAGCCACGGGCCCATCCATCTGGTCCGTCAAGAGTCACTCTCATTTAATCAGTCCATAAAACCTTTGAAAAATCTGTCTTCAGATTCTTCTTGGACCAGTCTAGATGCTTCAGCTTATGTGTCTTGTTCAGTGGTGGTCGGGTTTCAGCCTTCCTTACCTTGGCCATGTCTCTGAGCGCTGAACATCTGGTACTTCTTGATACTCCAGCTAGGTTGCAGTTCTGGAATATGACAGAACTGGAAGATAATGGGTTCCTCGTAGCTTCACGCTTGATTCTTCTCAAATCCTTGGCAGTTAATTTGCGTCTTTTTTTTCTCAGCACGTTTCTTGCGACCCTGTTGACTATTTGCAACAAAACGTTTGATGGTTCTGTGATCACGCCCCAAAATCTTAGCAATTTCTGCATCCCTCTGAGAGACTTTTGGTAATTTTTAACTTTTCAGAGTCAGTTCAATCTCTTTTTTGGCCCATTTTGCCTAAAGAAAAAAGCTGCCTAATAATTATGCAACCTTGATATAGGGTGTTGACCTCCTTAGGCCACACCCTCCCTCATTACACAGATACACATCACCTGCTATGCTTAAATCCATTAAGCATTCAAGTTTATCCAGCTTGGAGTTAGAAAATATGCCTAAAAATGATAATATGGTCAAAATACTCACTTGCCTAATAATTGTGCACACAGTGTACATTAAAATGCCAGACAAACAATCCAATTTCCCGCACTAGTTGTAATGATAAAGCTGTTCAGCTTGAAAAACTGAATCACATTAGACTTGTTATTTATTTGTAGGAAGAAGAAAACACCATGAATTGGAATTTTAATTATTAGTTATTTAATTAATTTAATATGTGTCACTACATGCCCCCTGAAGGCCTCACTGGTTGATTATATCGTCACTCCTAATCACATTCTGATTACTTCTGGAAGTGGTGGCCACTCTACGCCAGGGCTCTTTACTGAAAAGGTCACTGTTAAACTGCTACATAGAAGGTTCTTAAATTGTGTTATGAATGTAGAATGTCTTTTACTAACTTCGCATGTCAGTGCGATTTTTTTTTAACAAATTTTGCCATTTAGTGTTCAAGCTGAAGGCCTAGCTCTTTAGGCCTTTACATACTGAGCATAATTTATTAGTGTGATTTATTGTGATGACAATAAATGAATTCAAGCACATGTATGATAGATGAAATCTTGGACACTAAATTCAAATTTCCAGATGGTAAAAAACTTGATATTATTTTATTTGCCCCTTTGTTCAATTTATGCAAAGAGACAGACAAGAGAAAATGTCTTTGAAAATGTCTGCTCACTGCAGGTGAAATCATCTTAAATCTTGTGTAAACACCTTACCTGTAAGAATATTATGAGATCATTTAACTTATTTCTACACATTTAACTTAGATTGGCAATTTCTCAGGATAAGAATACCTAAAAGAAACCTAAACAAAAATATCTAAAAATAAGTTAAACAATGTTATAATATTCTTTGAACAATCTCAAAATAAGAAATATTAGATACCTTTCTAAAAATCTAAGTTTTGCATAAACGTTTACAGACAGAATTCAGAAACTGCCCATTGGCTTCTACTATAAATATCTTTAGAGTAAACAGATTTACCCTTCTTTTCTAAGCACAGGGTCCATAGCAAGTGACCATACAATACAGATGTGGCAGATGGAGATTAATTTGGAGTATTCCTTGAAAGCACGAGCGACAAGGTCAAGGGTCATCCTGAAAGGGCATCTGAAAGGCATCAGCTGCTGAAAGCAGATAGGCCTGCTAAGCCTGATTGCTCCTGCACAACGCCTCCGGCTAACCCATATGGACAGATAAAAATCAGACGGTAATCAGATCCCTCGGCGCTGACGAGCAGAGGCTGAGGCTCAAGCGTGACATGCTAACAGAAACAGCAAATCCAGCTTGTTTGTACCCAAAGGGAAACCTTTAGATCTGTATTGGTTCAGGCTTGCTGTGGCCTTGGATAAAACCTTGGAGTTAGACGTGAATGAACAGATACAAAGAGACAGTCAGACAGACTACAAGGCTACATGGACTGTACCAAATTAATTTGAACTGCGGGCCCACAGTAAAAAACAGACCTCAGATATTTACAAGGATTATGTTATGATCTAAAAACCTACCACTTAGTCCTAAGCAATCTGTTTTGCGCATTCATGTCTAGGGGTAGGGCGTCCCAATTTTTGTTGAGATAGAGGGGCAGGGCGAAGTGTTAGGGCTACATGGCCCTAACATGTAAAAAAAAGAAAAAAGAAAAAAAAAAAAAACCCGGCAAGATGGTTGCATGAGTGGCCAAATAAACCTACAAATGTGAGAATCTTCTCAGTAACAACAATACAATAACCATTGTATTATATTAGTTTAATGTTGTTTCAATGTATTATGATCATTTTCTTTGTAACAAGCATAAATGTTACACAGTAATAGCATGCTAATGTCTCAGTAGCTAGCTAGCTAATGTTCCCATTCCACCTTAAATAGTCACCAAAGAATTAGCGGTGGGTGTTAACAAATAATTGTCTTATCTCCCTCTTTGCAGACATTTGATGCCCTAAATGTAACTAAAGCCAAGCAGCGAGGAGCTGAACTTTTCCCTCTTCTGCCATCACTTAAGACGGGCCGGGTTGTAGGTCAAGATTTCAACCACTACACCTTGTAACTCCGTTTCAAGGGGATTAGGGTGACACTCAAAAACAAGGGGTAGGGGTCAAAAGAAGAAATGGGACTAGGCCAAAATCACCATTTATAGTGGACTTTCTACTGGGAGGTGGCTGTCCCAAACCCTATGTTGTCCCAAAATCTCCAAATTTAAACTTGTGAAAATAATATTTACATAATACATTTTTGCATTTTCTTACATTTTTTTAAAGATCATTTTCAAATGTTCAAATTAAAGGCTAAAAATCCTGTCCCATGTCACTACCAAAACAAAAAGAGTTTTAGTCTGTAGGCAAAGCTCTTTTTTAGCCACACCCCTGCATATTACAGCAAGAAGTGAAACTGCATCCCTGTCCCTCATGACCACAGGGTGAGCAGTTAGATCCTATTTTATCCCAAGTAAACGTCTCTCAAAGTCTGAAAATCAGTGTGAAACATTAAGAATTGTCACTACTGAAACACACATTTTCTGCAATTAAGTAAACCTTTTTGTGTTTTAATAAAAATATTATGTATTTTACATGTGTACAGCTGTTCATAGGTATGTCTGCTAGTCATGTACTGGATAGTGCTTTTGAGTTGTTTAAAATTAGCTACAATTGTCACTTCCACAAATGTATCACATGTTTCAGCAGTGACTGTTTTGGGAGTGACAATTGTAACTAATTTCTCCAAACCCTCTCATTGTTTTGGTAGTGATAAAATGGAATGTTCAATCATTTGTTTTAATAAAATGAACATAATTAAGGCACAAGATCATCTAAAGCAAAAACGTACATCAGATAAAAGTCCAGAATGTGTTTTCAACTTTGACTTTGAACCAATATGGTAGAATGCATAGGTGTATAAAAATGCATTGATCTAAAGAGAGCAATTCAACTGAAACAATTTTGGAAAAATCTGAATAGATAACACGTACTAATAATGATATTCAAAAAAGTAAAACAAAGTATGTACTCATTTTTGGTCAAAATAAAAGTATCAAGGTTTTTTCCTAATGTAAAAATCTAAATAAATGTTAGTTGTATTGTTAATGTTAGTTTTATTGTTATATTATATTAGATTACTCTGTAAATAGCTACTCCAGTGACAATTACATATGCAGGGTATTTTAAAAAAATAATTATTATTCGTATGAAATTTAAATAAACTGGATTATGGTGAAATTTGTGAAAGGTGAAAATATCTAAAATCTAGTCAATTTTGTTATATTAAAATAATAATAATAATAAATCTTTAAAAAATTATATATATATATATATATATATATATATATATATATATATATATATATATATATATATATATATATATATACACACATACACATATATATTATATGTCTGTGTAATAGTTATGGCTCTGAATTCATGTTATAGTCACGTATTTCAAATGTTTACTTAAATACAATACAATACAATACAATGTTTATTTATTTTCTTATTCTAATCATCTCCTAATAACCTGTAATCAAACTGAACAACTCACCGGATATTCCTATCATTATTTAGAAGAAACCTTCCCAAAATATTCACAGCAAGCACCTGTCAGGAAAGACAAACACATGACAGGATCAAAATAAAGTTCATTCTCACATGGTCAGCTAAAACTCTGGAAAAGTATTGGTTATATTACAAATACGTCTTTGTAAATCCTGTACTGTACTTAACTATGTCCACTACTTTTGAAAACTTTGAAATCCTTTGCTAATTTATTTTACATACAATAAGAGCTTCTATAATGCGACCTTAAATATTACAAACTATTTGTGAAAATGTATGGCCTGACTGGATTTTAAAAAGATAGATCTACTGATAAAGGTTTTAAAACAAATCAATGGGTAATTAAAGTTGTTTAAACATTAACTGTGGAAGATAATAAATAACACTTGTGATTTTGGGATAAGATTTCCATATAATATATATTCAAGGATAACTGTTCACTGTTACGAATATTTTGTGAATCAGTAATTAGCCAGCGCTGATAATTAACCATGATTATTTCGATCATAATATGGCATATGCATTATTAATGTCTCATATTTATGTTCTCACATAATTTTGGTTCTCTTTCATGCTCTGTCAGCACATTTAAGGGTCTTTGAGTTTGCTAGACATATGTATGAAAAAATCTCAAGCATCCAGTTTCCTTTCTCCTACATCTGAATTTCGATAATCTGCCGTCGATTTTCTCTTGACTTTTCATCTCATTTGTCAGCATGATTTTGCTAAAATTATTAAACATATATGGATGTTATGTTATTGCTAGGAAGCATCTTATGGCATTAAAGAGAGAACAGGCTGCTCAAATAACAACCTGGCAGAAGAAAACATCAAAAAAAAAGCTAAACTAATTAAAACTATTATAAATAGTCTCTGGTGTATATTTTGTGCTGAATAAAGAAAGAATCACTGTTTTGTTTATAATTTAATTTGATAACTGAGGCAAGAGTTACACAAATGCTAGCTTGGTTGTGTTTCTAGGTTCTAGATCAGTGGCTTGGCTAGCAGTAGGGACCGTTTAACATCATAGGGATTCCCAATACTGTTAAGTATTTGCATAATGCATTCTCGATAGCTTTCTCAGTAATTTAAGAAGTTCTGTTCATCATTCTGGACAATATTTCTCCACATTTTATTTCATTTATAGAATCCTAGTGTCTTACTAATTATTTAAAACCTGTGAAGATGAACAGGATTATCTTATCAGGAAAGTTTTCTACATTCATTTGAAACCAAATTACCTTTAGATTATTGAAAACATTGATTCTAAACTTTTAAACAGGAGTGTAGCCATCTATAAAACATGCGGTCAATGAATAGCATCATAATCAAATAAAAAATCTTTATGATCTGCAGACCTTCGATCATTTAAAACAGGGCATCTTCTGCCACGTTAAAACATCACGTCCTCTATTTGTAGTATTTTTCTGATATGTGTGAACACGCTGGACAGGGCAATGTTCCAGGAATACACTGGTTTTCTATCTGAAAGAGGCTCATAGGTAAATGTGAGAGACTTATTATTGCGTACCCTCAGTCCACTCTCTGATTTGATGTCCATGATAGTGAGCACTGTTTCATATAGCACAGCACTGCCTGCAGTCTTACTGCTGTCTGTGTTGGTGGCCACCTGTGAAACAAGAACAAAGAGTAATCCTAAATGTTAATCCAGATTCCACTACTGTGCATCACTGTCCTAACACAACCTGTTATCTCTGAAGTGGTAGCTTTATAGGAAGAGGAGAAAACATGGGCGACATGGGGGTGGGCGACAGCTGGAGCCTGTCCCAGCTGTCTAAAATACACTTTTTCAGAAAATAATTTCAGAAAATAATGAAGTTATTTCTAATAATAATCAATATAAACAAGTACTCTCTCAAGAAATTAAGTTCCATTTGCGTAGTGTCAAGCAGCCATGGACCATTGAATGTTTGGTCGCACATCACTGTATACTGCAGTCTTTTCATTAACTTTTTAACTTTTTGTCATATAACAATGAACATATAACAATGTGGCATTGTTTAATGCAAAAACCTTCATGTTATAATAACTTCTTGGTCACCAAATTACCGAGTCGTATTTAGAACCAATCAAACAGTGCCCCTCTTCTCACGATGGGGCTGAATCTTTAACTAACCCCTGCTCCCTACATAGTGCACTTTAAATACTGGATCCTGAACCCCAATAGTGAATAATATAGCTAAGAAATTTTGTTCTCTGGTGAACAAACATTTTCAAATTTGAATTTGAAAAAAGTCTGGTATGTGCTGCTATATTACACAGGCCTAGATGTGATAAAGGAAATGAGTGCAGGTGAACATGAATGTGTGCCGCAGTAGTATACCTGTGCCAGAAGGTCATTCATAGCGTCACTTGCTTCATCATTATTGCGGCCAAGAATCCTCAACAACCTGAGAACACGAACCTAAGAGAGAAAAAGATACACAAAGAAAGAGCAAAATAAGAACACAGAATAAGATTGTCTCACATGGTAGAAGAGCATTAATCCACAGTCACACAAGTAAAATCTGCCTGGTGAAAAAGCCAATTCTCTTGAATGGGAGAAATCAGTTTGCTCAATTTCGCTATGCACTGAATTAATTTAGGTAAACTAACACTGCAAATTCATGAACCTCAACAACCTGACAACACAAAGCATCAGCCTACAGGAAACAAGAGGGCGAGCTGTGGAGTATTCTTTCTGAAAAATACTAAACAGAGAAACTGCTCCTCAGTCCACATAACGTCACTTGTCACTCAAAAAACAAACTAGTTTCCTAGCTAATGTTAATCGTTAACTGAACTATGCTTTCTCTCTAAGAAAAACCTCATATCAGTGCCGCCTGTGCTCGGTGATGTTAGTTCCACGGAGAACAGTCTGATGTGACTGATCAATGGTTAAGGATGTCCCAGACTGACCTGCAGAAAAGGATCACTGATGCCAGCTACGTTGTGTTCTGGAGAATAACCTGACGTGACCAAACCCTTCATTATCTGTACCAGTTCCGGAACAGCCTGAGACAGAGGAATAAAATGAGCAACAGAAAAAAAATATATATATGTATTTAAAGGTAAACCCCCATCATTTTTTTAAAGTATTCTAGGTAGCTGTATAACCACTATTATCATAATAATAATGTAATAATAATGTTCATTTTCTGGGAAAATAAAATTATGAACCTGAGTTTAAAAAAAAAACTTTATATAGGTGTCCAAGTACAAAGACTGGTTTCTAGATTATTTTCAGTAGTGCTAAATAACTTTAAAATACATTAAATTTTTCAGGTGGGAAAACTGATGACCCTGTTAAAAAACGATTTTATACTGCTATAAAAGCTACGTTATAAAATCAGCACATCCAATGGATTCTTGCAGATACAAAATATCCAGTTCAAAAGAGATTTTTTAATATGATCATTTTGAATTTGTCACTGACCTTCCTAAATGCTGAGGAGAGGTCTCAAAAAGTGTTGTATACACTTGTGTAAACTGACCTTGACCTTTGTATAGCAAGCATTAAGTTTCTAACAAAGTCAAAGCACCTGGAAAGTCAAAGTAAAACAGAAACCAGTACAATTTTTGTACTGGCGAAGTTGGCAAATTGCTGAATTATTCTCAGAGTGCACCAGAACGCTATATTATGCTAAATCATGGTAATTGGGTTGACCAAAATTATTAGATTACATGAATGTGCTGACTCATCAAAACACCCCGCAGAAACGCTTTTGTGATTGCAATATAAGCATCAGTCACAATGACCAAGCAATTTATATACAGCATGTCTTTGTTTTGCTTTTATATTACCTTACGGAACTCATCAAGGTTGCCAGGGTTACGTTCACACAGCTCTGTGATCAAAACCACGGCGCCGTGCAAAACCCCTGCAGAGAGAGAGAACAACACTTACACAGGTGAAATATAGCCCTGCCATTCTAAAACAGCCAGGGCACGATAAAGAGCTGCTATCTTAGCTCTCAGTGGCATAAAACGTCTAGAGGGCATGTGAGGAATGTTAGCCTTCGGATGTTAAGAAACAACAGCAGTTAAAGAGATGATTTCTTTAGGAAAATGCAGAAAAACTACCAAAAAACAATGACTTAAGGAAACACAGCATTTTTCAACCTAATCTTAGTCTGCCACATCAGTCAATTACCATGGACATTAATTTAGATATGTTTCCCTGTACGTAGAAAAAAAGAAGAGAAAACACATTAACATACAAGCTAACAGGTCGATGTCTTAAAGGCTTAATGCTGACTTTGTGCAGAAAGCCCCAGGCACAAAAGACTTCAGCCTACATCATTTGAGCCTTTTCTGTCCTGACCCAACACATCAGAATGAAGGTCAGTCTTCAGTGACAGCTGTAATGGGAAAGGGATAAGTGGTTGCAGTGTCTGAGTATCCTAAACTGTATTATCTCCCAGATTAAATTCACAATATAAACAAAAAGATTTTTTTCTACTCAATATCAGTCTCTGACCACCCTTTATCTAATAACCAGTCAGAACAGCCATTAGGCTACTGAAGTAAATTAAAGATTCTCAAAATTAAAATGCCCTGTATTATGCAGGATAAATCATAAATAAAGGCCTAGCACATTGGAGCAAGTGCCCTAAAACAAGCTTCCTCAGTAGGGCGTAAGAGAGAAGATAGACACTTTATAGGGAGCGAGTGAACTTATGAACTTCTCAAGGCCAAAGACCGAGATGGAAAAATACCAGCATGCGCCTGGCACGATGTTTTTTAAAAAAAAAAAAAGATTCAGACTAAGCTTGGAGACAATGGTTTACACAAGACCCTATTTGATAGATGTATGAAGGTCAATTTGGATATAACGGTGGTTTTATGAAATCAGGAGATGACAAAAAGAGGTGGGGCGATGTCACCCCACCTTCACTGAGAGTATAAAACATGTGTACAAACTCTGTATATTTGTGAGTGTTGCCCAAGGGCCCATTGGGAATACATTCTCCATGCTCAAAAGAAATAAAGGACCTGCACTTCTGAATTCTGAAGAGTCTTCTCGCATTTTTTAGTTCGTTCGATTCTTTTTATTTTCTTTCAACAAACAATTGAATTTGTTTTATTTTACAAACCATAAATAGTACTTAGGCTTGGTGGTCAAATAAGTGTAGAGTCACAACACTACCATTACGTTGTTTTTTAGGGGTAGAATTGAGAATGAGTTCAAGTACTCGCCAGGAAACATCAATTGGTGTCAGAAAAAACATAGACGCAACAGAAAAATACACAACAACTGAATATAAAATTTCTTTTAGTATTTAGCCTAGATAACGTAAGCACAAAGTCAAGCCTGTCCAATAGGAAAAGAGCTGAGGGACATCCTCATTGGACAGTCCTCATCTTTGGGCTTAGGTTATCTGGCTAAGTGAGAACTCCTGCTATATGAAACACCACCCAGGTCTTACAGGTGGTTGTTAGGAACCCTATTTTCTCTGCATCTTTAAATCATTTTTTGAACTCCAGCTTTGGAAACTGCTGTTTTTTTTCATTGTCTGTTGACTTTCTCCTTCCTTGGATTTGCAATTGGATTATTTTATATTTAATCTCCTCAAAAATATCTCCTGAAAAATAAAACACATACTTAACAGGTGTTTTGACTGGAAATTAAACAACTGAATGGTTGCCTCTGACTTTTGGACAGCACTTTGGACATGCTGGTGACATACTGCATCACCACAAATTCTTCCCTGTGAAAAAACTAGTCCCGTCTCAAAAAGAAGAGGCTGTGTCACATGTTTTCCAAATACAGATGATTTCATATGTTTTCTAAAAATATGAGTTTTCCATTGATGTTCATTTGTGGAATTCAGCAGCTTTACACTGACTTCTGTTATAAGTATGTTTATGTACATAAATTGATTTTGTTTTTTGCATCTTTATTGAAGTAACCCATCACCAAACTCAAAATCACTGAACATACACCGTTACAAATAAACGTACTATGCAGGTACATGATTCATTCATCAAGGTACAAACAATGTATGTGTGCCCTCAAAGGTACCGCAGTGGTTTTAAGGTCCAATGGTGTACCTTACATGAGTTTTTCCAAGTGGAAAAGTAGATATTTGTACCTTTTCATAACCAAATGTATTAAATCAGAACAATAAAACAAAAGCCTGGAGACGCGACAGGGTGTGTGGAGTCAATAGTACTTATAGTAAAATATAATTTCAATGGATTCTGGTACAAATATATGTTCCATGACTAAAGGTACTGGGATGTACCCCTGAGGGTACCACCACAGTGACAAGAGGGGTACTGCCCCAGTGACAGTGTTGTACCTTTTTTCTGAGAGTGTGCGATACAGACACAGATGTGGCACACTGAGACTGAGATTAGGTCGAAAAACAATGTATTATTCCCTTAAACATGGAACACATGTAAACAAAGAGTTGGAGAACGTACAGAGAGAAGGAAAGACTGACCATGGTTCTTGTCAGACAGCAGGGAGTGCGCTGAGGGAGTGAACAGCTCTCCTAGCTCAGGAATTTTCCTTACAATATGGACAGCACACAAGGCTGCCTGGAAAAACAAATTCATGGCTGTGGTTATTAAAATGATTTACTTGTAACCATCATTACCATCATCACTACAACCAAACAAAATAAGCAATGATGAATGTTTTTGCATTGACACAGTAATAACACAGGCAGTTAGGGCCTGACCTCTGGGGTTCACTAAGGCAAATTTCCTGAATTTCCTGAATCACCTGAATTTAAACTTTGGCAGTGCTTTGCAGCTGAAGTTTGTTTTTGGTTTCCGGGTAGAGTATTTACATTCTGAATGAGCACAACAGTGGACATTTGCTCCACACCCAAAACAAAAACTAGGTCTAGAAAGCTTTTAGAGCCTGGCAGTTCAGTTTGGTTTCCCATCCAGGCCCTGACCGGGGTTATCCCAGCATACAACCATACAAAGGCCTCTTAGAGCTATTTGGTGATTGGTGGAAGCTGGTTGACAGAACAGTTTTTAAAATTAGTCCATCACTCCAGATAACATAACAGATCCAGACTTTGTGTTTTTGCATGTGGTGGTGGTGATGAGTTTTGACAGTAACCCATCTTTTGACACTCACAGAATGGGTATAGAACATGAACCTGTGACCTGAAGTTAGCTATACTGATATAGTGAATTATTTAATCTTTTCCAAAGACGCAGATGGTGAAAAACTACAAGACTATACAAGCACAGAGGCATACGGTCACCTGTATAGCAGCAAATTAGGAAAGGTTTTGTCAGAGCGTCAGCTGAGGTGAACCTCAGGCATGGGTAATGCTGAGGCAAAGTCGAGGCAGTGGGTTGCTTGTGCATTGAAGCGTTGGGGAAGTCCAGAAGCCATGCAGCAGCTATCTTATAGCTCAGCTATATCCTTTTCTCTATGTCCTATTTTTTATGAGCAAACATATATACTCTTCAGATGATGTTTCAGGTTTAAAGCTTCAAGCCACACCATTTTCCTTTCCTTCTACCTTGGCATAGAACAAAACCTAGAGAGTGCAGGGCGGACAGCATGAAACTGCTGGGGTTTGAAGTACGTAATTTCCATTAATACTACATTTTTTCAACTGTTTTTACAACAGCACACATCAAGAGTTTGAGTCAAGTAGTCCGTACTAAAGCCAACCGAGGACATTCTCTGGTTACACTGAAAAAGAAATCACCACCATTGTGAACATTTATGACTTGACAAGTTTTTCTAGAACACAGCATTTCAAACGAAACCACCGTGAATCACTTTATTTCCATATTAACCATTTAATTAGGGAGATTTTCTTTTTTTTTAATTAAGTGAAATTTCCCTATAAGATGAACACAAAACGTCTTAGCTGACTGACTAAACTTCAAGCTGCGTGACCAGAGGACAAACCTTCTTTTTGATGTAGGAGTTGGAGGCCTTGAGGAGGCGCTCGATCTCAGGTGCCAGGTCTCGACACATCTCTGCAGAGCCCATGCAGGCCAGAGTGCACAGGGCCAGGGACTGGATGTACTGACTGCTATGAGAGAGGTCACTGCAAAGAGCACACAAAAACATACTCAGTAAAAAAAAAAAAAAAAAAAAAAACATAAGCAGAGACAGTGAGATACATGTGATGCTGTAAGCATGGGCAATATAGCAAAAATATAATATGATTATACTTGAAGACCATCTGGCATACCCTCATGCCCTTCTAGGCCTTCAGAGAACGTCTAATGATTTCTGAGAACTAAATACATGTCTGTAATTTCAGCATTTACCAAATGAGAGAAGAATCAACCAATCCTACTGATTTGCAATGAGTTAGACCAATTTCATGAGAAAAAAAACACTTTAGACCAGCGGTGCACAACTCTGGTCCTGAAGGGTCGGTGTGCAGCACAGTTTGGTGACCTACCTGCTTAAACACACCTGATTACACTCATATATTAACTGCCAGGTTTAGTGGGTGTGTTTGAGTAGGAGACCTCCAAGCTGTGCTGGACTGAAGCCCTCCAGGACTGAAGTTGTGCATCCCTGCTGTAGGCCTTCTGGAAGCCCCAGTTGCATCACTATCTGTCAGGATGAGTGGCAGCTTAATCAATGGGCTGCTAGAAGGAAAACAGCAGTGGCAGCTCTGTACCAGCCTCTCTATTGACTCTAAAGGCTGCAAATCTGCTACATGGTAAACTGTATGCTAACAGGTCTGTCAAGGACTTTCCATGTTAGAACAATGTTAGCAGCTACATTCTGGTGCTGAAATCCTGATGGAAGTTGGTGAAGTTTTGTGACTGAAGCAGTATGCGCTGTGTTTGCCGGTTAGGAGCAACCGTGGGCGGTGCTGTCCAATAAAGCTAATCTTTCCAGTTGCAACAGGAACTACCAGACACACCTAGTTCTCTCCCATTGGCTGTGCTGAGACCTGGATGAAGTACATTGCACAAAAGTTTAAAAATCTGAACTTTATTTGACCCTGCAAATGTGTTGTGGCTCTGAAAAGTGAAAAATCAACATCTACACCATGCATCCCATTGAAAAATGTGTGTATGAAAGTGCAGTGGTAAGCATCAGAATGTAACTGGTGCACCATTTAAGGCGGAATTAACCATTTCAAGTAAATAGCTAAATATCAAAACAATACAGTACACAGTATTCAAATAAAATATCTAAAGGGATGCTATCAGAAGTTAGCATAATCATTGAGTTGGGCCTTTTCCTCATGTTTTGACTGAATTTTGACATTATTGGCCCAAATTGAAGGCCTAGCTCTCACAGTCACGGTTCACCATTGATAGATGCAACTCAGTAATCAAATACTCTTGATTAAAACTTGTCTTCAGGGTGAATATTGACTAAAAATCTGCAATTTTGCTATTATTGATTGAATCTGTCTTTTTTTTTTATAAAACATGCAGTTCATCAGTGTTCTACAAGCACTGACACCCATAATATCCTCAGAAACGCATATTATGATGTAATTTACCACAAAAACGATATGGTTATGGTCATATTGCCCATCACATCCCACCCCAATCATGCTGGTCAGAGGAGAAGAGAGAAAGAACGGTACTTCTTGATGGAGTTGGTGATAAGCAAGCTGGCATCCTGTTTCTCGTCCAAAAGCATCATGGCTCCGAGGTAGCCGATGCGTTTTTCACTGTATCTAGGACTAGCAATCATACGGACGCACTCCATCTGAGGAGAAACATCAGAATTGACACATGTAATTGACAACAAGCACAACCTGATTCTACCACAGAACACAAAGGATGGTAACACAGTCTTTTCCTGATTATAGGGCACAAACAAAAATAAATAAAAGGTGCAGTCACAGTAGTGGCTCATTTAGACATGGCAGAGACAGTTGTTTGCAAAATGTTGGGCATCCCTGAACAAATACATTCTTTTTTAATTTCCATGTGCAAATAAGTTAACACATCCTATACGGAGAACACAATCCCACACAGTTTATGCAGCTATTAATTTGTGGAAATTACCACACTGGGTCTTGGGGTAATTTTACCACAGCATGACTGAAATACAAAGTTTGAAAGGTACGAAAAACAGACATTCACAACTTTTGTGATGAGATTTATGGCCAAAAACTAAAATGAGCCACACGCCGAACCTCAAAAGTAGAACAGATTTGATGAAAGTATCGTTAGGATTACAGGAACATACAAAATAAATATAAATAAAAGAATTTCTAAAAACAACTGGTTAAAATGGTCACGTAAACACACATAGTTAAGCGTTTGTGTGAGGTTAGGACAACAGCTTAAAGACAAACAGCAGGCTAAAGCTCTAAAAGAGGAGAGAAGGAGACAGAAGGAGAGAGAGAGAGAGAGAGAGAGAGAGAGAGAGAAGGAGAGAGAGAGAGAGAGAGAGAGAAAGAGATGTAAGAGTGCCTGCAGGTGTCTTCCCCATCAAACACAGACTTTGGGTGTACTCACACTAGGTGATCTGTACCGTGCCTGAGCACGTTTGACCCCCAAAGTATATTTGACTAGTGTGATCACTCCACTCCACTTGAAAAGGTGGGCCAGGGCACGGTTCAACTGGACTCGGGCATCTAATGTCAGTGATGCGACTGTCCCACTTCTCAACTCATTTGAGAAAATGTGGGCTAAAACAGGTCTAGTTCTCACCTTTTTAAAGAATGTAAATAGTAGTCAGCAAGAAAAGCTGCAAACATCTCCCTCAAAGTCAGCTGCGTCTGCAAAAATCTTATATGTGCGGGACAATTAACCGAAAATCGCTGCGTTGCATGATCAATAAATCTATAAGGCATGTGAGAGAGCCGTGTGTCAGCACCCCAAAACGATCCAAATAAGCCACAGAGTAAGTACAATCATAGACTACACTGTGCTGTGCAAGAGGCATTTTCTTCAACATAAGACACAAGTCACACCCTGATGACGTAAGCGGGGTTGGACATGATACAAGGCAAGAAGGCATAGTGTCCGCACACCCTAGAGTACACTGTGTGAGTAAAAACAGTTACAGCAAATTATATCGCTGCTGTCATAACAAAACCTCGTATCTCCAAAATGGTAACTTTTACAGCACAAGGAAAAAAACATACATTACTTTCAATGTAAGTCAATGGAACCAGACTTCTTCCATCGACCAAGTAATTTTTGGCCATCCTTCATGAAATTTCCACACAATATAGGGGCCAACATGCATTTTCAAACTGTCAAAAACTGAAAATCGACAAAAATGGCGATATGAGGTTTTGTTCCGACAACAGACAATCTAAATACACGATTGCTGATTCATCACTACAAATCAAACATGACTACAATGCAGACTTGGACCAGTCCTGAAACAAAAACACAGTGTCAATGGTGAGGTCCAGCATTCCTCGTGCAGATCTTAGGCCCTGTTCACATTTGGTACCAACAACCATCTCGAATGATCTGACCACAAGCAGACAGCGAGACGTGTAGCCGTTCACACCTGGCATTTCCATGCATCTTGAAAGCATCTAGTGATCAGGTTTTAGAACTGGAGGAAAGCGCCCCCACATTTACTACGTCAGTCTCTTGCTGTGCTTGTTGTTAGAGAAGTCTGTGCTTCTATAAATAAAGGGCTGTTTTAAACGTTTAGACCACGTGAACTGCTAATGCAACTTGTAAACAACTGGTAGGCAAAAAATGAAGCTACAGCAGTTGCTTTCGTGTCTGCTGTGATATCGCAGCTGGTTAAGGCTGATGGGATGCAGATTATCTCACATAGTACAATATGTCTTACAACCAGTCTGTTCAATATAGAATATTTTGTTTAAGGATATGTTTCTTACAGTGAACAATAATAGTTCTGTGGCTTTTGTGTCTCTGTTCGACTTGCTGTTATGGTGCTGTTTAGGCTCATCTCCAGCCTATCCTACCAGACATGGCAGCAGCCTGTGGTTCAGGAACTGAAACAGGGTAATTCCATCATCGTATAACTGCCTTGGACCTGACTGTGGGCGTTAAAATGTGCATGAGGGACGGTATCTTCGCTAAATCTCTCCGGATTGTTTCTGAACCAGCCCATGTCTGCATTATAGCAGTTTTTCATTTCTAATGACGAAATGCACTTGTATGTAGATTATCTAATATACATATCATTTGCATAAAGGTATGACTGTTTCGACCAAGTCTGTGTTAGGTGAGGAAGACACCTGCAGGCACTATCATTCCCACCACTCTCTTTTCTTACAGTTTTAGCTTGTTGGTTGCCTTTAAGACTTTGCGTGAAGGCTGTGCGTTTGTGTGAACCTGTTGACGTCATTTTTCTCCATTTTTTTCCCCATCTTTATTAACACTTATGCTCGTAGGTATATTTTGGTTTTTCCATCTGAATGTACAAGCCCAAATCATAAGACATATTATTCAGTAACTGCATGAAATTACTGGGTGGTCTTCTCATCTTGGTTTTGGAGGTATATCATGTCACAGAAATCATGAACGAGTGCTTCACACTAAACGATATGCGGTAATTTGTGACCCTCATCACCTGCGAAGGTGGTTTGGGTGATCGGATCACAATGTGACGCACTGTACTCTGTACACACCTGTACTTAGCACCATCTACAGATGTTAACACCAGGATGCATGTTAAAGCCAAATGTGAACAGGGCCTTAAAGACGTCAGTAGGAGTCGCTGTCAGTCAGGCCCAAGGCCTTAAAGAGTGATTCCACTAGGGCTGAACGATTTGGGAAAATACCTAATTGCGATGTTTCTGATCGATGCTGCAACTGCGATTAAAACTGTGATTATTTTCTGTACATTGAAGTCCAGGCCTGTTATTTTAGCCAAGAAGACCAGAACATCCACTTTTCTTGGCTTGAGACTTGAACACTGAACATGCCAGACGGCCACTTAGTTGTGGTCATGATGCCACAGCATACAGCTTTTTTGGTCCAATTCATCTACAGGCAGTTCACAAGCTCTAATATTAGGTAAATGCTCCCCAATTAAGAAAACATTGGTAATAAACAATGGCTATAATTAATATTACAGCTCTTGTGATTTAAAAACTGCACTCTTTAAAAAGCAACTACGATATAAAAAAGATTCATCTGTCAGCTCCACATGACACCCAGTATTACAATGGTGGAAAAACCTAGTTTCCACTCCTGTACCATAGGCCGGTGACATGTCTGGCAGGATAGATGGGAGATGGGCATAAACAAGTCCTTAGCTCATATCACCCCATCCTTCTCAGGAACACAACAAATCAGCCTCACAGAGACATAATAGCCTAATAATGATTATTCCTAGATGTAACTTGATTATGGGAGATAATCTACATTCCCCTTCAGGGGAAAATAACCCATAAGAAGTGGCCTGTGCAAAAGTTATGACACAATGCATATTTCCCCCAATATCTCAGCACTCAGCAAAAAGAATTTGTTCATTAAATTTATCAAAAAATTGTCATATTGGAGTGTGTTCTCTGTAGAGGATGTGTTAACTTATTTTCATTTACACAATCCACAACGTGGGTGTTTAAACGTTTGTACAAACCCATGCAGGAAAGTTGAAGGGAGCCCTACAGCATTTGCTGGTGGTAGTCAAACCAATTATTGTGGTTCAGGGAAATGTTTGATAATGGACATTTATAAGTATCACTGAAAGTTGGAACTTTGGTGAAATGGTCATTTAGTGATCAAACAAATGCAGTAGCTACACAAACAGTATAATGACAGAGTAACTGGTTGGCCATAAAACTGTGAAGACTAAAACATCATCAATATCCACATAACAGCATTCACGGTTTCAGAGAAATGCATATAAACGTTGTTACTCTGTCTTTTACTGTCACTCAGTCAACTGGAACATTTCCACAGTGTCAAACGTAACTGAATATGGGGTCAACATGGCAGGTTATGCTGCACAACCTGTAATGTGCAGCACCTCCAATCCATTGTTAATCTGTGCTCTGAACTCAAACAGCAGGGGGCGCTCTGCCACTTTACGTTCCCAATACAGAGACACATAGCAGAGAGCAAACGCAGAGGACACATGTGACTGTAATACCTGCCCGAAGTGCGCAGGGTAGCCCAGCATGTGCACATACAAGAGCTTGGCCAGGTTGTGAGACCGCCCTCCGCTGTCAGCTTGACGAAACTGTGCCCGAATGGCAGCACATTCTCTCTGAATGACCCCCCTCTCCTCTCCCTGAGTCCGAGCACTGCGGATCACCCGGATCATCTCCTGCAGACATACGGACGGAGCCATGTCTGAGAGAGAGAGAGAGAGAGAGAGAGAGAGAGAGAGAGAGAGAGAGAGAGAGAGGGAGAGAGGGAGAGAGGGAAAAAAGGGGAAAAGGAACGAGAGAGAGGGGGGGGGCAAGCAAGTGCAATAGAGAGAGAGGGAGAGAGAGTGGGAGTTGGAACAAGACAGAGAGAGGGAGAGAAAAAGAGAAAGGAAAGAAAGACAAAGGAGGGAAAGAGAGAAAGAAAGGAGGGAAAGAAAATAGAGAGAGAGAGATGGGAGGGAGAGAGTGAGAATGAGAGAGAGACAGAGACAGAAAGAAAGAAGGGAAAGAGAGATAGAGAAAGAGAGACAGACAGAGAAAGAAGGAAAAGAGAGACATAGAGAGAGAGAATGGAAAGAGAGAGAGACAGAGAGATGGGAGGGAGAGAGCGAGATCAAGAGAGAGAGAGAGAGAGAGAGAGAGGAAAGAAAGAGAGAAAGGAGGGAAAGAAAAGAGATAGAAAGAGAGAGATGGGAGGGAGTGAGAGAGACACAGAGAGAGAAAGAAGGGAAAGAGAAAGGAAAGAACGAGAAAGAGAGAGAAAGAAAGAGAGAGAGAGAGAATTACTCAGCACAGTTTGTCACAGGCTTCACAGAGATGCTAATTTATTCAGTGGAAGTTCAAACGTGATGCTGTACTCTCTGCTCATGAAAAGAGGAAGTGACACTTAGACAAACATAAATCACTATGAAGAAGTGTAAGAATATGTGCCAACATTCAAAAGCTACACTGAATTATTAATATTCAATATTTAATTCATTTTGTCTGAAGAAAATGTGTGTCTTACATGTACTAGTGTAAGCGTTTTCAGGGCAATTTCACCAGTTTTCTACATAACAATCCTTCAGATGATTAATAAGTCATTCAGAGTGGTTTGGTGTGAAATGCTCCGTTCTAGAGAAACTTACTGAGTCAGAATGGTTTACAGTGGTGGTGATAGGAACCAGACGTCCACCTATTACATGAAATAGTAATACACTGCCTGAGACATTGTGTGTTTACATGCAATCAATAATCCAATCATAATCTGATTCCTGCATTTATCTGATTATTAGAACGGTCACGTAAACAGCACACTCAGATGGGAGTAAGGTTTAGAAATCCGATTAAGAAATCCGATGTAGAGAGCTGGATTTTAGCCCAGTAATCAGATTTCTCGGTGAACGTGAACTCTTACTCTGATTTCTTTCGGATTTCTCAGTCTGCGCATGTGCGAAAACACAGCGGTACTGGAAAAAAAAGGAAGCAGCGTTGCCGCGAGACGGCAGCAAAACCCTTTTTCGGCCTGAAACCAACAATGCTCAACAAAATGAAGGGTTTAAACGTTCTTCATCTTCTAGATGACGCATGTTCATATTTTCAGGTAAAATGAGGTGATGCTTCACAATTTCTGACATGAAATGTATCCTTTAAAAGACGCTCATGCTAAAGGGATGCACGCAGGGCGATCTAAGGCAAAACAGCCCCCCAAAGAGCACTTACTTTTCCAGATTTTGCTCTATTTTACCAACATCAACTTTACATATAAACACTCAGAAGGTGTATGTAGGTTCACTGGTGGTTTTGGATAGAACTCAAGAGCTGCCAAGTTTCTCTACAATGGACCATTTCACATCAAACCACTCTGGATGACTTTACATCTCAACCACTGAACTATGCAGAAATTTCGAAAAATGGGTGGAATTCCCCTTTAGTATCCTGACAGTAGTGTAACCTGTTATGGGGTGGCGAATTATCGCGATATTTAACGTTTGCTTGTGAGACGACCAGAAGAGCCCTTTTCCCCGAGCTGTACTAACAGCACCGGCACTTCCGTAGCGCAGGTATACAGGACTGTACACCTGTCCGAGCGGCAACGAGGGCTTTCTGTGTCCACTCTCCTCCTAAAACACCCGCCTTTCACATCTTTTACACCCTTACTCGAACCGAAGCTGCCTTTAATCCCTGATGTTAGTATACCTTAAATCCTTCGCCTATCAGCCAGCCAGCCCTCACGCACGAGATGTACAACAGCCTCGCTAACTAAATACGAAAGCTGCGGCGAATATCTTACATATTCCAGCGCTATATGTTTAGTAACATTCATTATTCATCATTTATCTTAATGAAAATAAAGCTTAAATTGGCTTCTCATTTGAATTTCACGTTCCACCTTAAATGGTGCGGCAGTTAACGTTAACTGCCGCACCATTTAAGGTGGAACGTGAAATTCGAGTAGGAAGCCAGTGTCACTCGCCGGTTTTACCCTCCCTTACCTCTCAAATCCAACTCGCAGGTATCCAGCAATGTCCGCCGACAACAACCTTCCAAATGTCATTGATGTTACCAGCAGCAGTTTAATCAAATCTGTCCGGCAGAAGGTGCTAACTTGCTAGCAGCTGGAAGCGAATCTCCGTCAGCAGCCATATAAACAGACCCAACAGCGGCGCTACTTCCTTCATCCGGGAGTCACTTCAACGTCAGGGAGTATTAGCTGGGGGTTCTCCTGGAAAACTACAGCACATTCCACCTGTTTATGCGCGAAATGCAGCCTGTTAGTTCAACTTTTCTGTCATACTTGGATGGTTAAGGTGCCCACAAGGCATTCCGAGTGAACGCTCCGCTCTAGAGAACATTGCCGAGTCCGAATTGTTCACAGTGGTTTTAATGGGAACCAGACGTCTGAATTGCTTAAAGAGCAACTTTACCGATTTTTCAAACTTTCTGCAAAATTTCGTCTTCGAGATGTAAATAAAGTCAGTCAGAGTCGTTTGATGTGAAGTGGTTCATTGTTGAAATGTTTTCAAACTGATAATTCTTTACAGTGGTGGTGATAGGAACCAGGGGTCACCCTGTCTACAGCACAATATATAGACATTTTATTTGCTACCAAAAGTCAGCAATGGACTTTCATGTGTTCTACATTTTTACATATAATGTTGATGATGCTTGCTGGTGACATCCGGTATAAATTAAAATAATGCCAGGCCATGCCATAGTAATGCGAGGATCTTGTTCTCATGACTTAGTAAGGTGTGGGAACAAGATCCTAATGCATGGCTACGACTTAGTAACTTACTAAGTCGTGGCCACCAGCAGATTTCACCAATAGGGCTCCGACTTAGTAAGGCATGGGAACAAGATCATGCCCTATGTCAAGGCTAAATTGTCTCATTCTTACACCTTACTAAGTCATGGCCACACATTAGAATCTGATCTCCATGCCTTGCTAAATCTGGTCATGACTTAATTATTTCGTTCCCACACCTTACTTAGTAATGGCCACGCATTAAGTCATGACCTTGAGTTAGTTAGCTTGTTCCCGTGCCTTAATAAGTGGTGGCCATGCATTAATTTTATTTAAATGGGATGTCACCAGCAGGGCTCCGTAGGTGTGGGAATGAGATCATGCCTTATTAAGCTGTGGTCAAGGCTTAATTATCTCATTCTCACACCTTATGAAGTCATTGGCACACATTAAGATCTCGTTCCCACGCCTTACTAATTCGTGGCCACTCATTATTTTATTCATATGTGATGTCACCTATAGGGCTCTGTCTGTTTTGCCTTCCATCCCCCGGCATGCATCCCTTCGCCATAAATGGATTAAAATACATTTAAAGCCAAAACTTTATCAGAAAAATATCACAAATTAATCATATAATTTATTATTATAACAATGCAATAATATATTATTATAATATAATAATGCATATCATAACTATTTCATGCATTAAGCACTTTAGACACCTGAATTATTTACATCGCAAACCCCCACCCCCTCGCTTTAATGCCTCTGAAAGTGTTCTCATGTTATTATGTGAAATGGTTAAGAATGCACTACCTGAGACTTTGCTTTACGACAGTGGAGGGGCACACGCAGGGCGTTGGAAGGCAAAATGGTCCTAAAAGATTTTTTCTTTACTATTTTACCATTATCTACATTACATTTAAAAACTCAGAAGGTTATTTACTGGTTTTGAATAGTAAATAAAATGGCTATATTTGCACTGTAGACATGGCGACCCCTGGTTCCCATCACCACCACTGTAAAGAGATCCAAGTCAGTTTCTTCACAATGGAGCATTTCTAATCATTGGATGACTTTACATCTCAACTATTTAATTATGCAGAAATACAGAACTGTGCGAAATGTTTAGGCATCTAAGCTAATTTTTAAACAATTTACCTCAGCAGTGAGTTTATCACTATATACATTAGAATAAAGTCATATCCATAATTCAAATACACACAAAAACTAAAAAAAGTAACACAAATTTGTTGGGTCCATATTTTTCCTTGACACCTTCACAGCCGACACAGACACTTGTTAAGATCATCAATTATATCATGAGCACAATTTACTGAAGCACTGATTGGTCAAACCAGGAGTTGCTTTTTAACTACATATAATACTGGCCTAAACAAACACACTCACATCCAGAAAATCAGAAAATCCCTATTTATTATATATATATATATATATAAATATATATATATATATATATGTGTGTGTGTGTGTGTGTGTGTGTGTGTGTGTGTGTGTATATATATATATATATATATACACACACACACACACACACACACACACATATATATATATATATATAATATATATAATATATATTATATATATAATCATTATTAATTAATATTCTATATATTTTGTTTATTCAAATATTAACACTTTTCTCAGCAAATAAACACAAACTTCACAAATCAATAGATTTTGATAATGTGTCTTGTGCCTAAGACTTTCGCACAGTACCGTATATGAAAAAAATTGGTCCCCCTTTAACATTCTCAAAAATTGTGAAATGTTACTGCATGCTGAAATTTCAGCTTCCTGAATGAATGAAACACCATTCTTATACAATCGTTACACGCAGAGGGCATCTTGTTTTCAACAATTGTGGAAGTGTCACACAGTATTTAAGCACCCACACCGTTCACAGTTTTATCATTTATTTACACTTATTCTTATCCCCCCATTATTATATATTAACGTGGCATTCCAGTTGTAATTATATTTTCCATCAGGTTTCCCGTTTCAGACTCTGGAACAGCCAGTTTAACCACCAAGTTATGAAACATCAGTAAAACAATAGTAATTATTTATTATCAAACGGCATCATTAAAGCGATAATGTGTAAAATTGGAATGCCATCTATTTTTCCAAATTTCTGCATAGTTCAGTGGTTGAGATGTAAACAAAGTCATTCAGAGTGGTTTAATGTGCAATAGTTAATTGTTGAGAAACTTACTAACACAAATGTTCCTTACAGTAGTAGTGATAGGAACCAGGAGTTGTGAAGTCTACAATGCCAATATAGACATTTTATTTACCATCTAAAACAGCCAGTGCAGCTACACATGTCTTCTGAGGGTTTATATATAATGTTTCAAATGGTAAATCAGGAAAATATAGGTTTTCTTTAGGATCTAGTTTGCCTTACGCCCTGCATGTAAAATACCACTAATGCCACTAATGTGACATGCATTCCATACATTTAAAATGAAATACATTTTGGCCCAAAACTTATAAAACTATCATAAAACCCTGTGTCAGACATCAGGCAACATATTCCTACCAAATGTTCTGTAATAAGTTTGTCTCATTTGGCTTTTATAGTCAGTAAACAGTTCAGACGTCTGGTTCCCATCACCACCAGTGTGGCTGAGTTAAGTCAGCAATTGAAATTGAACTATGCAGAAATGTAAACAAATTGTGACAGCATGAGATTTACAATTACAGACCTTCCACAAAAATGTAATTCTTGCTACATGAAGCACCACAGATAAAGATAACGGAAGCAAATGAAAATATCGTATCATATCGTATCATAAATACCATATTTCATGTTCTTGTGTGCACATGTACATTGCTACATAGCAGTTCACAGCCTGGCCAGTAGATGGCAGTACTGTAACAGACAATTGTTAAGGCCAGAGCAAACTCAACACTCAGAAGTCCTCATGGATGACTGTACTTTGTGTCCACACTTCAAATACATTCCAACACCTAAAAAGAACCTCATGTTCTGCTTAAAATCACGGTCAGAGTTTCTCCTCAGCTTCTTCTTGATTTTCTTCGTCTTCATCTTCTCTCCTCGTCTTCTGCGGGATACACCACCAGGCATAACTTCTGGCCCAAGTGTGTCATTTTAGCTGAGCAGAGAGAGGATTGGAAAAATGGCTGATGATAATCATGATCATCATCTTCATTACAATAATCCTTATCATCATTACCAACAATTTGTTTTAGCTGTAATCGTCACTATTAGTTCTAAATAATGATACAGGTTGCTATTAATACAAGGCGCAACAATGTTAAAAAATAATATAAGAGAAACTGAAGCAAATCTAGAAGGGGGAAAAATAGATTTAAGAACAAAGAAACAACAGTGACGACTCAGAGTGCGTAAAACACTAAAAATAACAAAAAGCATTGATGAGGGAAAATGTACATAGTTTTAAATGCACAGAAACAAGCTAAATGATCTGAAGTGCTAACCTACCGACGAATGAAATAAATTGTTTGGGTTTGTTTTCCCAGTAGACGCCGGCAAAGTAAACTGGGACACCTGTCAGCATGATGGCCAGACCAATGCTACAGACCATCGGCTCCGAGTAGAGCGAGAAAATGATCAGGAAAGCCCAGAAGAGCAGGTAGATCACAGGCCACGCCAGGCTAACCTGTTTTACAATGATGCATAGATTAAAAAAGTTTACATACTTACACACAATACATGGCAAAGGTTACATGGCAGTAAAAACAGCCACTAAGTACAAGTTTGTCATTCTTCAGGAGACCCACTTGCGCAAGGAAGAGGAAAGTCAGAGGAAAATGAGTGAAAAAACTGAAACTCCTTCATAAAAAGCTACTGAGAAAATGGATTCCTAACAACCACCTGGAAGACCTGGCAGACCCCCAAACTGCCCCCATCAGATGAACAGCACTTAAAGCTTTCATCTTTGCAAGAAAGGAGAAAATCAAGCTGCTACAGATGTGGAAAAATCCACAGGTGTTTCTATCCATCCTTTGACTGTGAGAAGACAACTCAGCACTATGAGGATGAGCAGCTGTTAAGAAGCCTCACTGAGAAAAGGAAATAAATATAGAAGCTGTTGGTGATCTCAGAACAATGGACTGACCATCCCGGAGTCCAGACCTCAACATCGAATCAAATCTAATTTATTTGTAGCGCTTTTTACAACTGATATTGTCACAAAGCAGCTTCACAGAATTCCAGTAAAGACAAAGTTTTAACATGAATGTAAAACACCCAGGCGAGCAAGCCAGGGGCGACAGCAGCAAGGAAAAACTCCTTCAGAGCTGAGGACGAAACTTTGGGAGGAACCAAGGCTCACAAGGGGGGACCCATCCTCCTCTGGTCAAACTACCCACAAATTATAGACAAAAAAAGGACCCTATACATCACATAGCTCTGCTGTTATGCTCATGTGTACCTATGTAGTCATAGTATACAGTGAATGTGCTTCTAACTACTTATGAGAAGCGGGAAGAGCAACCAACTTCTAAGACTGAGCTATGAAGCTGTGAAAACCCTGTGTATTTCTTTTAAAAGCAAGATTCCCAAACAGAATGAAAGCTGTAATAAAGGCAAAGAGTGGACACACTAAATACTGAAAAAAATAATATTATATCTAGCTGTTGAGGCATTTGTGTTCTCTGTTTTCTGAAAAATGTATTACTTTACTGTAATGGCTGTTTTACATGAAAAATTCAAATGAATGGAAGGTGGCTTGGTACTTGATTTTCTCCTCTCTCACTCTCAAACATGAAAGCTTTAAGTACTTTATCTGACAGATTTGGTGGTCTACCAGGTCTTGCTTGGTTGTTAGAAGCCCCATTGTGATTTGCTTATGCGAGAAGATTATCTCATATCTAGTCTGACGGATCAACCAGTGCCTAACTGCTGTTTTGAGTGGACATTAAAGGTTAAAACTCATTAAATAATGAAAAGATGAGAGCATAAGATCATATAACAAATCTTAAAACTCATTTGCTGGACTGGAATGTGTGTGTTGGTATTAGAATAGAAGAATGGAATAGAATTAAACTTTATTGTCATTGCGTATGTCGCAGGTACAAAGCAACGAAATGCAGTTTGCATCCATCCAGAAGTGCTTAGCAGAAATATAAATATGTATGTTACAATGTACAGTAAGTATAGTATATACAGGTTAAAAATATGAGGGGGTATAGACATAAAGGGGGTTATACAGGTTATAAACAAGAATGTACAGGTTATAAATATGAAGGGGTATAAAGTACTATGAACAGGTTATAAATATGAAGGGGGATAAAGTACTATGAACAGGTTATAAATATGAAGGGGGATAAGTATGTACTTATGAACAGGTAGAATATTTACACAGTATATACAATAAAGGGCAGTATATACAACAGATGTGAGTGCCGGTAAGTGGTGTTGAGTGGTATTACCATAGTTGCTGTTATTACAGCTAGCTAGTTTAAATTGATTTCATCAGAGACTGTAGAGCTGGTTATATGGCTCACAATTGAACGAATGTGCAATCCTAAATGGGGCTATTTTGGTTTTGGAGTGCACATGCTTGTGTATACACACCACTACACTAGTGAGTTCTGAAAACAGCACCATGTGTGCAAAACATTCAGTGGTCTTTATCATGTGGGTTGTTGTTTGCACTAATAATTCAGCCCTTACAGACAAACTGTGGTGTATCAATGTCAGAAGATTTGTGCATTTGCTATGCAGTCAATCTATGTATGACTCAAACTGTTGACTCTTAATTGTCATTCAGCTCCGGTATACTGAAAGACATGAGCTCTGGCTGCCTCACCTTGATTGGTCGATACAAGTCTGGCTGTTTGATACGCAGCACAATCTGCCCAGCGACAGTGACCCCATAAAACAGGTAGTTTATGAAGCCCACATAGTTGATGAGGGTGTATATATTGCTGGTGCAGAGCATCAGAAGAGTTGATATGCACTAAAAGAGAGTAAGGATTTGTGTTCAGGTGAATTCTCGTAAGGAATAAGGAAATGGTCTCCAATGGTCTTCACTTACAGTGAAAAGCAGCGCTGGGATTGGGGTGAAACGGTTCACGTGGATCATGGCCAGCAAACGAGGAAGATGGCCTTCTCTTGCTCCGGCAAAGAACAATCTAACAGAAGAAAAAGGCAGTTAGGACTGGATAAGTGATTGGTGGATTGCAGAAATCAGTATGTTAATGTAATGTGTATGTATGAAAGCACCACTACGAACAGAATGGCCCTTATTCATCAAAGCTGAAACCTGAACATAAAAAAATGACCACATGCAAATTTCACCAACAGTCAGGGCTTCCTCTGATGGATTGTCTGATTATGAAGTTAGCCACACCAACTGGCCACTTCATTAGGTACACCTAGTTTGTATCTACACTCTTTTTCCATTATATCAGCTATAGTTATATAACGCTTTATAGTTATACAATTACAGACTGTAGTCCATCTGTATCTCTGCAGACTTTGTTAGCCTCCTTTCACCCCATACTTCAATAGTCAGGACCCCCACAGGACCACCACAGAGCAGGTATTATTTGGGTGGTGAATCATTCTCAGCACTGCAGTGACACTGGTGGTGTGTTAGTGTGTGCTGCTGGAGTTAATAAATACTGTGTCCACTCTGTTAGGCACTCCTAGTCAGTCCACCTTGTAGATGTAAAGTCAGATACGATAGCTCATCGGTTTGTGTTGATCATCCTCTAGTCCTTCATCAGTGGTCACAGGACGCTGTTGTGACTGATCCAGTCGTACCAGCACAACACACATCAACACCACATCAGTGTCACTGCAGTGCTGTAGAAGAGATAATGTCTCTGAATTTTGTTTGTTTTTCAATTTTTAAATTTTAACACCATAAAGATATTTGGTCACCAGAGGGGCACCATGTCTAATGTTCAACAACCAATTGGCTCATAAACCTGCTGAATACTTGTCTTTTACCAACTCAATATCAAACAGTTCATGAATAAAGGTGTACTTCTGGTAAACTGTATGTAAATGAGGACAAATTTTGTGTGTGTCCATTGCAAAATATATGTAAATAAGGTACTCATGAGCAGGCACTTGTTTTCACGCACTGAAACTGATACTGATTCAGTTGTACCCCAGTCACTACTTGTTTTGTTGTTGTATGTCGGTTTCCTTGAATCAGATATGGAGTAGTTTGTACATCATTCATATCTATCAAATCTGTGAATAAGGGCCAATGAGATGCTATTAAGTTACATGCAGGTTTATTATGGGACAGAGTACTGATTACTTGTCAATTCCAAAGGATTACAGTGATATAATTTAATTGCTTTCCTCTACATTTGGATTACTTGTCTTTTTACAAATCATACAAATCAATAAGGAGTGGTTGAAATAATTTCAACACTCCATCCATCCATCCATTTTCTAAGCCGCTTCTCCGTCAGGGTCGCGGGGGGGTGCTGGAGCCTATCCCAGCAGCCTTCGGGCGGAAGGCAGGATACACCCTGGACAGGTCGCCAGTCCATCGCAGGGCAGACAGACAGACAGACACAGACAGTCACTCACACCTAGGGGCAATTTAGCTTGTCCAATCGGCCTGACTGCATGTCTTTGGACTGTGGGAGGAAACCGGAGAACCCAGAGGAAACCCACGCAGACACAGGGAGAACATGCAAACTCCACACAGAGAGGACCCTGATAATTTCAACACTAATTCACATAATCCATAATATTCCTAAAAGTGATCACCTTTTTACATTACATTACATTTAGCAGACTCTTTTATCCAAAGCGACTTACAAATAATGTGGTACATAGAACAAACATAGTCAGGCCTTAAAGGAGGCCAAGGGGTAATAGCGGGGTAGAGAAGGGAAGGAGGGCAAGCCTTATCACCTCTAACGTAAAACAACTTTACTCTGCAGCTCTCGGAACTGGAGAAAACTAGTTTGGTTAGCCTAACTTGGCTAACAGCCAAGCTGTTTGAAACGGCGAGTTTTCTCAGTCGAGTATAGTAATGAGGGAGAAAGATTGATTGACTGACTGATGACAGAGTATTGACATGTCAACCAAATGTGTCAGTTCAAGAAGCGAAAAGAAAACACAAAACTAACGAAAAGCTGCAGTTACATTTTACATCTAGAGAAAAATGATATTTATTAATGACAAGCTGCCAAATAGGATAAACACAAGAGTACCACAAGTCTCTACAGCTATTTTTCACCAAAGCATTCAAGCAGCTGCTAAGTTGCAGCTGCTTCTACTGAACTGGGAAAATCTGCTACAGTGCACCAGTGAGTTGGAATTCATTAAAGGAATCTCTAAAGCATCGCTCCCTGGTGTCATATGAACATGTTAAACTTTTCATTTAAACATCTCTAACCACCTCCAATCAGCCTGGAACTCATTTTAGTTTTAAGTCTTAAAGTGATTTTTGCTATGTTTTAAGTTATTGTTTCATTTTTTAATGACTTATTTATTTTAATGATGCCAAGGTATTGTTTTACATGTTTTATTTCTTTATATATTTTATTAATTATATTTTTTATTTATCCTTACTTTAAATCTTCCTTTTAAGTTTCTATATTGTTGCAATTTTATGTAATTTTATGTTGCAATTTTTTAATGGTTTATAGATTTTTATTTATTTATTTATTTATTTTTACAATTTGTAGTTTACTACTATTATTATTATTACTTTATAGCATTTGTTATGTTTTTACTATTTCTGTATTGGTTCGGCTACATTGTAAATGAGGGTCTCCCTCAATGTACTCCGAGTTTAAATAAAAGGTTTATGAATGATTGAATGAAGTGCCAATTCTGCATGTCTCAAACAAATCACTAGCTCTGTACAGATGGTAATAGCTACTGATTTGCACCTTTACTCGATTGAGTCCATCTCTATTCATGTATGTTAGGAGTGATTGAACCACATTAGAAAATGCCCTCTCACACTCATTTCAGCTGAAGGTAAGAGCTACACTTTATATATAAAGGCAAGATCAGACATTATTTAACTTGTAGTATTATAGTGTTACAGTATATAGTATTATAGTATTAACTTGCAGTATCATTATATCATATAACTGCTACTGACAAATGTATATATATTTTTCTCAGATTATCCCTTTAATATTTAATATATTAATATATTTATACACAGCAGAGAGTTCTTGTACATAGGTCCCTTCTAGCTCTATATTTTGTGTATATTTAATATATTTCAGTTTCAGTATTTTCTTTTGTATCTTTACTTTTTTTGTCTGCATTGTTTTTAATATGTATACAATGCTGCCCTGCTGTAAAGTGATTACCTGAGCCTCACCACAAGCATTTCAATGCCTGAATGTCCTGACATGTGTAAATGACAAATAAACCTGTTACTTGAATCTAGTATAAGAATAAGTATGTATTTTTATATTTATTCTAATGGTCAAATCATATTCTCTACTGCTATTGTTTGCTATCATTTTTCTGATCTTTTTCAGTCTTGGTTCCACTCAAGGTTTCTTCCTCTTGCTCTTAGGGAATTTTTCTTTGCCACTGTTGCCACTGGTGACGCTCAGGGTTGCTTGGACCCGGATTTTTCTGTAAAGCTGCTTTGTGACAAAGTCTGTTGTAAAAAGTGCTATATAAATAAACTTAAATGCTCAGTCCATTTAATATTCAGATACAGCCTTATAGTTCACATTTTTGTTTACTTTAATACAGATAATGCACTTTTTTTTCTTTTCTTTTTTATCTATTTTGTGTCGTCTAGGAAACACAAGCATGGCTAGAACTATTAGAATGCGATGGCCAGAGATTTTATTAGGGTGGCATACAGCTTGGAAAAAATATCAACATGGTAAATGACGTCATGTGCAGTTTTTTCCCCTACATAATTAAATCTGAAGTATAAAATGTTGATGTATTTTAGTAATTCTTTAGGTAACCAGGTGTTAGAATTAAGAAAATTACATTAAATTAAATATTAAAAATAGATTATAGATCATAGATTATTGCACATGTACACAGCATTGCAGTATCTATATTTTATGACTTTTTACCTCACATTCAGTGTAATAAGATTATGTACATAATGTATTTCTGTGTATATTGTTTAAGTTAGTTTATTGTATATATATATATATATATATATATATATATATATATATATATATATATATATATATATATATATATATATATCCATCCATCCATCCATTTTCTAAGCCGCTTCTCCGTCAGGGTCGCGGGGTATATATATATATATATAATTTTTTTTCTCTTCTTCTTCTTCTTCTACTTATTATTATTATTATTATTACTATTTTCTCTCACCATTCTACTCCATTTGTTGTAAATACTGTCGCTGCATTCAGTGGGAACTTGCACCCAAGTTTTTCACTCATCTGTACTCCTGTACTCTTGTGATGTGACAATAAATCTGATTTGATTTGATTTGATTTGATAAAAAATTATTTAGGGCAGATTTTGGCACATAAAGTCAAATACTTTACAAGGATATAAAATACAAGAAAAAAGTAGGATATGGGCCCTTTACTTTGAATATTTATTAAAACTAATACTTTGTTGTGAAGCTGCCATCAGTCGTATTAATGCAAAGTGAACATTCAGTTCCATTAGCTGGGCTTAACATTACTTAACATTAACAAAGGGAAATGGAAATGATGATGACACTGATAATGAAGTAAAAACTGCTTCTTATAAGGTGAAGGTTTAGGTTGTAGGAATGACCACTGGAAAGACAACCTATGTAAGAGTGGTTTTAATGTAATTCCCTCTACTTTTATTATGCATTTCTAGACAGATTGCTGTGTTTTTTCTATAACTGTAACAGAACAATTACTATTTCTGTATTCTGTTTACATTGTCAGGCCAAGAAGGGGCTTTTATCAAAGTAAATAAAAAGCAGAGATAAAAGAATCACACAGACAATATCTACTGCAGAGTTTCCCAAAAAAACGCTGTGTCTCAAGGAGCATCATAACACTGTAGAAAAAGTAGCAGAGTACATGATAAGATAATCTTAACACTACAATGCTTTTGGTAGACTGACCTGCTGATAAAAAGACTGAAAGTATCTAATAAGATGTTCTAGTAGAAGATGCCTTGGGAAAGAGGAAAGCTATGATACTATGTGATAAAGCATGTGTTAAAAAAAACAAACCCTTAGATTTAACCCATAGGCCCTTTAAACCCCTTATTACATACATTCTGATATGCTATTCAAATGTAATTGTGTAATTGCGTATTTATTTCCATATAAACTTAATTACACTATGAATTACATTTACATTATGTTCCGTATCAACAGGTTTGAATCGGAAACATATGTACGTCAGAACCCAGTTTTGTTTAAACTTGTTTTAACAATTACAACTTGGTTAATCAACTCAGCAGATAGCTAACAGACTAGCAGTAGTCACTGAAGGATTCATTGTAAACTACATATAAAAGCAATACAAAATGTGTTACTTGAAGGCCTTACAAGCTTCAAATGTCCTTTTTTTGGCAGAGCTACCAAGAAAAGAGTAAAAACTAAGTGTGCGAAAACGATTGTGTGGCACTGTTAGCTTGATGCTAACAAAACACAGGAAATTACATAGATGTGGAAACGAGTATAATAATTTGATAAGAAGGCTGCTTATAAGGAAAAAATGTGCATGAATCACTGCTATATTATGATACGTTCATTATTATGTGACAAAGTTCAAAAGTAAATAAAACGACTGTGCAACAAACAACATACTATGATGGGCGACTGAAACTTGTCCACGTTCAGCTGTGCATGGATTAACAAATTAACTTTTTTTGGGAGAACTGTTTATGGTTATTTTCTAAATAGTACTTTGCTTGTGTTTTGATCACTGCTAAGGGGTGTTGTTAGGCCAAATGGCTAATTGTTTTATATACTACTATAAAATAATATAAAATGACAAGGTTTTTTTGTTATTACTTCATGTTTCTAATGGTTAAACTGCAGCAATAGAAGCCTATACAGTACAAAAGGTAACAAATGTTTGCTCACAATGAACACTGCAGTGAAAAAGTATTTGCCCCCTACTGATTTCATCTATTTTTCAAAGTCACACTAAATGGTTTCAGATCCTCATGCAAAATGTCTTGCTGTACAATTGGTGACTGGACGTTCTCTTGCAAAAATTTCTGGAGAGCAGAATACGTAGTTCTGTCACTCAGGCCCTCAGCAAAGCATCCCCACACCATCACACTACTACCACCATGTCTGAGTGCTGCTATGATGTTCTTATTGTGGAATTGCATGTTAGCTTTACACTAGATGTAACGGGACCCCTATCTTCTACAAAGTTTTAGTTCTGACTTATCAGTCGACACTGACTTATCAGTCATTATATTTCATATGGCAAATGTGTGAGGAGCCTTTACGTAAGAGGGTGTTTACTTTTTCACACTGGGTCAGCTGGTGATGGATAAACAATAATTGAAATAACCATGAAAAAAAAAAATTTGTTTTTACTCAGGTTGTCTTTGTCTTCTATTAAATTTTGTTTAAAGATCTGAAACAACTGTGTGACAAATATGCAAAAACAGAAGAAATCAGGAGGGGGCAAATACTTTTATGGACAATAAACAAAAAAAAAACAGACCAGTGATGTGACTGTAAAGCTGTTTTTGGCAAGAGCTTTATGTGATATATGCCATTTGGTCAGCAGGAATGAATGGAAGAAAAGTGGGAGGAGCTAAAGGAAGGCTACTTTGAGAGAAATGGCATGAATCAACTAACCGAGACGAGGTGAAGAGAGAGCCGTTTACACCTCCGAAGGTGGACAGAGCTACAGAGATAGGCATGATCCATGACATCACGCCTAGCAGCTTCTCGCCAAAAATCTGTCAGAGAGGGAGATGTCGTGAGATTGTTAGGTGAGGTGTGGAAGACATTTAATACTCAAACAAGCTCAAGAGAACAATAGAGCTGATCACATTATAACAGGTGAATGTGGATTTGGTGTTAACGGCAGATGAGTCAGTCCATCTAATCCACTGAGGAATGGGGCGTTTAATTTCTTCCTGAATGGAGAAGCCAGTAAGCTACTTATTATGAAGCCTAACTCACCACAGCCACAGCATTGGAAGCCAGCAGCTCATTTGGGCTCATGGCTGTGACATATGCCACATTTGCAAACACGTAAACAAAGGTGACCAGTGGTATGGAGATGAAGATCGCCCGAGGTAGGTTCCTGTTGGACAGAGAAGAACCACAATTACTGTTACTGTACTATTCAAAGCTACAGTTTTATGGGTGTTCCTGATTTGCTAACTATGGCAGAATCATCATAAAACCTTTCACTGTCTTTGTATATTTTATTGCTGTCAGTATCTCCAAAATAGTAACTTTATGGGAGAGGGCAAAAACGTTCTTTGGTTTTCATGCAAGTGTAACATGGAGCAATGTGGAGGCGGACGCACGTGCGGAGCAAAGTAAGATTTACTACGGGCAAATCCAAAATCAGGGTCTAGACACAGTCCCGGGTCAAGGAGCCAACACGAACAGATCGGGGAACGGATATAACAAATAGCGAAACAGACTAGAACACAGAAAACAATACATCCAGCACATGTCAAACATAAAAAAAACACTTCAAACAACCACAAGGGGCAAGCACAGGGCTTAAATACAAGAGGGCTAACAAGGGATAACAGGACACATGTTGAAACACAAATGGGAAAAATCAGGGGCGGGGTCTGAAAACAAGGGGGCCGAACTGGGAGGATAAACACAACAAATGCACGTGGAAGATCAAAACACAACACGAACACATGGACAGGACTGGAAGGGGCCAATCGTGACAGCAAGTTAATGTAAAGACATTTTTGGAGGTATTATAGTTCTATTGGTCCAATAATTATGAATTTTTTACACAAACGTAACAGTTGGTATAAAATACAAAAGCAGAAAAATATGAATAAAAAATTAAGATGTGTATTTTTTGGACAGCAACAACAGCAGCATTTTTACAGATTCTGGATAACAATAGAGCGTTCATGGCTTGTGTAAGAACTAAATGGTACAATTGCACTTTTTATTGCTCAAATAACGCTACAATTATTGAAACCTTGAGTACTGGCCAGTGCTGATACTGAAAATTCTAAACTATTTTAGTGCATTTTATGAAACATTTAATGTATTTTATTGTATTTTGGGTCTGAAAACATGCATATTACTTGAGACTGCTGGTATTTTAGTCAGTTCCTTAAATGTTGGTACACTTGCTTGATTAAGAAAAGTAACACAAACTACATAATTTTAAAAATACAGACCTGGCGTATTTCTATTTCATGGATTTGAATTTACTGGGCTAATTGAAGCACTTTGCTTGTGATGTCAGAGGTCAGAGGAGGATGGCCAGACTTACAGTAACCTTTATAACATTGGTTATGTGCAAAGCATCTGTTGAAACACTTCACTTGAGATGAGCATCTAAAAGTAAACTATCATGCAACTACTTAAACATTCTTCTACCCCACAGGAGGAAATACACATCTAACAACATCACATCCCACAATGTGAGTGTGTACTACTTCAGGCTAGATTTCCTACAGAAGGTCAAAAAACAGATCCAATTATTTTCTCCAATCGAATCCAACATTTTCTGCTGATGTTGGCCGATACCACATCTCAAGTATGTACCTTTCCTAAAAACTTCTTCATTAACTTTAATAACATGATTTGTAAAACCTAGAAAACCTAACAGCACTAAGGTGAAACAACTAGAGTGGATCTATAATTCCAAATTATTTTCAGCAACTACGTTCTCTTTTAAGCAGCTGTCTGAGAACTTGAATGCAAGAATAAACGGAGGTTAATGTGAAAAGCTAAAGTCAAGCTTGTATCCATAAAACAAAACTCTTTACTAGATACTGCCAACCATAGATCAGATGTCTGTCTGAAGGAATTTTTGTCTCCAAAATCAATTTGACCAATGGATAGGCAAAAATTTTGCATGCAACTGCGTCCCCCCCAGAGACACTCACCAGCCACTTTAGTGCACCTGCTCAGTCATGCAATTATCCAATCACCCAATCATGTGACAGCAGTGCAGTGCATACAATCATGTAGACATGTGTCAAGAACCTCAGTTAATGTTCACATTAAATATCAGAATGGGGGGAAATGTGATCTTAGTGGTTTTGACTGCAGAATGGTTGCTGGTGCCAGATGGGGAGGGAGTTCAGGTTTTTCAGAAACTGTTTTTTACAGCCTCTAGAGTGTACACAAAAACATCCAGAGAGCCATAGTTCTGTGGGTGGATGCACCTTGTTAATGAAAAAGGTCAGAGAAGAATGGCCAGACTTGTCTGAGGGGATATGAAGGCTACAATAACCCGAATAACCAGTCTTAACAATAGTGGTGATCAGAAAAACAAGGTGGATGGGCTACAACAGCAAAAGACCTTGCAAACTTATGAGTCAATTCCTGTCAGCCAAGAACACCACAATTAACCCTTCTTCGATTAAGTACTACTTCTAGCATGATAATGCACTTTGTCACACCTCAGTGATCTCAGTGACAGAGTAACTGCTTGACTGGACAGGTATTCAGAATCAAGTGGCCATTAAGTACCAATACATTCAAAATGACTCAACAAAATGAGTTTGTTCCTGAAACCAAAAATAATCACATGTAGTGGTCTGGCCACCAAGTATGACAAATAATGTGCACAGGTGATGTATACACTAAAAAGCATTGCTTTTAAAATGTGTACATTGATTTCACATGAATGAAATATACTGCATCAACATAATTACTGTTGTTTACTTACTTTTGGCAAGAATTCTGTTCACATAATGTATTTCATTCATGTGGAACCGATGTGCATATTTCAATCAAGTGCATTCGAGAACCACTTATGAATGTACATTACTTGTGCGGATCAATGAGCTCCTCTGTAACGTAGTTGAGAAAATTCCATCCTCCATATGCAAAGGATCCCTGCAGGAAGGCCAGAGCAATGCGGCCCACGTCGTACTCCTGGAAAGGCTCAAATGCATGGGCTGGTTCCAGCCAGTAAAAATGCCCTGTTTCCACAGAGAGTTCTTTGTTGCCAAATATCACTTCACATTGAAACAATGAATAAAGCTGCAAGAACAATCATCTCAAGGTACATTGAGTTGCCACTGTATTAGGTACACTTGCTCCTACACCTTCTGGCCATTTTATCAGGTCCACATGCCATAAGTGCAATTTGTAGGTTACAATTACTGACTGTAGCCCTTCTGTTGATGCAAAATTGACCACCCAACCCCTTCCGTGTGCATCAGTGGAACAGAACCACTACAGGACCACCAGAACCAGACATTGTTTCAGGGGTAGCATTGCCACTGACATGGCATGGTAGTGGGTGTTTGTTTATCAGTCTTAGCAGCACTGCTGGAGTTCAAATTACTGTGCACACTTACTTTCTCTTATTAGACACACCTGCCTTGTTGGTATAGAGTTACAGACTGTAGCTCATCTGTTGATGTACAATTTGTGTTGGCCATACTCCAGCCCTTCTTCAATAGTCAGTTTAAGACCACAGATCTGCTCTTGGCTAGAGGACACTGTCAGTCTAGCAGTGGCAATGATTTGTCCCCGACAACACCATTGTGTCTGATATGCCAGCACCAACCATGTCAGTATCACTGCTGTGCTGAGAATGATCCACCACCCAAATAATATCTGATGAGCAATGGTCGTTTGGTGGCATCTTTCCACTGATGGACAAGGTGAAACTGCACATCAATATATGGGCTACAGTCTGTAATTGCATACCTACAAAACTACAAAATCGGTGTTTCGGATAAAATGGCCACTGAGTATGGGTGTAAGTGTATTTTCAGCAGGTGGATAAATGCAGCTGTAAAAGTCAGGGGTAAATGCAGCTGTAAAAGTCACCCTTGCATATCTGCACGATGCCCATGACGATGATGAGTCCTAAGGCCAGAAGCTTGCCAGCAGTGAAGATGTCCTGTACCCGTGTTGCCCAGCGCACGCTGAAGCAGTTCACCCATGTCAACAACACTAAGGGACACAGAGGGGAAAAATCTATTGATCAGTTCAAAGTCAAATCCTTTATAATTTGCAGTAAGTGACGGAGTTTTGATATTTATGGTCCCAATTGAAGGCCTGGATTAAATAACCACAGTCCGCTACTGCTCTATTCTATATCACAGAACTCTTTTAGCAGTCTATCAGTGTAAAAGCAGACCTCACACTTTTCTCATTCATCACCAGAATGTCTTACAATGAAATGCTTATGTTAATCTCATCTTTTCTACTGAGAAAGAATTCAGAAATCAGTGATCCTTCTTTAATACAGTGTTAAGACCCAGTTAGCACCCTATAGATTGATAATATGTGGGTGAAATGAGCTTTTTATAACCTAATGCTTTAAAACGGAACAATAAAATAAAAAGGCTGGAGGCAAGACAGGGTGTGTGGAGTCAATTATGTTCTCTAACTAAAGGTACAGAAGACATACACTTGAGGATGCCACCCCACTGACAGTTAATCACCTTTTTTCTGAGAACCAAGTCAGAATTGTTCACTGTGGTATGATAGCTATGTCTCTAAAAGGTATGAGATACAATTTTAGCACAAGATCTGTTCATGTACAAAGGTACACGTAGGGCAGAAAAAGTACCCAAAGAAATCTTATTTTTCATATTTACTACTATTTTATCATCATCAACGTTACATATAAAACTCTGAAGACACGTTTAGGTTCATTTGTCATTTGGTGTGGTAATAAAATAACTATAGTTATATTATAGACATCGTAACCAACTGACTACTTTCACAATCACTGAATAGAAAGTGATTGAGTCAGTAAGTTGCTCCAAAATTGATCCTTTCACATTGAGCTACTCTGAAAGACGTTGTTTACATCTCAACGACTGAATTATGGCTTTTTTAACTTGGTGAAAGTCCTCTTTAAATGGCTTATTAAGTAAATGACAATAAGTAAATGAGATTTTTGATGGTGAAATATCACTGACATTGCAATTTAGTCCAAGACTAGGTGCTATCCAAGTCTGAGAAACCAGTTGAACAAGTATTAGTGGAGCCTGGCGCACAAATTAACATGGACTTTTTATGTTGTTAAAGAAGGTGGAGCAGCGTGTGCTTCTGGCATCATCACATTTCCTAGTCACATTCTCCCACCAAAATTCAGAGCGATTCATCAGCGTTTTAAAGAGATCAGTTGCTGAGCTGTTTGTGTAAATAGCAAAATCCAGTCTTATATTACTTTAATCTCCATCTTGTTGCCTACAACGTAGCACTATTTTGAAGCACATGACAAGCTCACAGCAAGTGCTTGCTTGGGTTAAGTACAGCCTCAGTACTGCAGTATTAGTTGTAACACTGTGTTACAACTAAGTCACCTTTAGTAAACAAAAACAAAGTAAATCTTGCTTTTTGGTCCATGTTCACACAGATTTTAAGATGAAAAAGAGAAAACATTTGAAAACGGGTTTTATTCTACTTTATTAGTATCTTTTAAATGTTAATATATTGGTTTTTAAATAAGTACCTTAATGAAATTGACATTTACCGTTAATAAAGCTGTAGTTATTCAGAAAGAATGTAATGCTTTTTATTTGCTGTCCTTCACTGAACAAAAAATAAATGTGCCATTGTTTGAGTCTCATGTCAGTTTTCATATATAATTTGGTGTACATGTATCAATAAAGCTGTCTGTCTGTATTATAGATAATAATAGGTAATACAGTAGTACAATTAGAAAATATATTTGTTTCTTGTTGCACAGAATTATATGGAATTAACTTTGTTTGCACTAAGTTATCACGCTTTTCTGTCTGTTAACCCACGCATGGGGTAAACCGTGACATTGTGCTTCCCGTCATTTTCGGTGGAATTGAATGTGAACAGCAGGTGCTAGAAACAGAAAGTTCAAGCATTTGTTTGCAGCAGAGATGTATAAAAACATGACTACTCCACCTTAAATATTTTTTAAGTTATTCAACAAAAAACAAAATGTGTTAGGTTGTGCCCCACTCTTCCGTAACTATAATACTAACATATAGACTTCCTAAGACAAAGCTGGCTGAGAACTATGATTTTCAGTGAACAACATGCTGTTTTCCATTCACTGAGCCAGTCAGGACAATGTTTAAGAATCATGCCAAAACCCCGTTGGCTGTAGATCTGCATGAACAAGTTCTTTGAAAATGCACTTTTCAGTTTGACAGTAATTTTTTATGATGAATTATAATTACAGTCCCACATTGCTACAGTACACTCTCAAAAAACATGGTGCTTCAATGGCTCTTTTGCAAAGCAAATGGTTCTACACTTTGCATTGTTAAAGGGCTCTTTGCATCATTAAAGAGTTCTTCAGATTGATGGAAAATGTGCTATAGACGGTTCTATATAGAACCTTTTTGAAAAGGGTTCAATACAGCACCCAGAAGGGCTCTTCTATTGTTATAAGCTTGTATCATAATAACAGAACCCTTTTGGTGCTACATAGAATCAGCTACATCACATTCTCCATCAATCTGAAGAACCCTTTCAAGATGCAAAGAACCCTTTTATCATGCAAAGAGTTCTTTGGGTGTTCATGGTTCTATGAAGCATCATTTTCTTTGGTAAAGAACCCTTGAACAACCATCTTTATTAAGTGTGTACCATATCATTAACACTACACTGTTCAGAAGTGGTCAGTGGATGCTTTTTCAAGGGCACTGATGGGAAGAAAAAAAAACAATGAATCACAAACAATTACAGTCGTATGCAAATTTTGAACACCCCCAGTCAAACTACATATTTTGTTGATCTTCTAAAATAAAATAGGTGAACACGTCCTCTACAGGATGTGATCCCTGCGATGGACTGGCGACCTGTCCAGGGTGTATCCTGCCTTCCGCCCCTGACGGAGAAGCGGCTCAGAAAATGGATGGATGGATGGATGGATGGACGTCCTCTACAGAGGACTTGAATGTCATTTGCTAGGCCATATTTTACATTATTTTTTCTCCTTAAAAATGTCAAATTCATCAAATAAACAGTGAATATCAAACCCACTATATATTTAGAAACATCACAAACCAGGACACAAAAACTCAAAACTCCAGAAAACAAAATCCATCTTATACATCAAATAGCACAACATTCTCTCTACTCACAGAGGCAAACAGCAGCGAGTAGACGCAGGCCGCTTTCTGGTGCAAAGCAGGAGGGGTAGAGAGGCTGCAGAACGTAGTTGGAGAAGGTGAGGGCAATGACGGCCTGGTTGGTGGGATAGATGACCAACAATGCTATCCACAGCCTCAAGAACCTGAAGAACACATTCATACCGTCAACCTAAAAGTACATGGAGAACATTCCATTCCACTCTCCAAGCAAGGTGTAGAGAGTTGATGATCCCCAGCTGGTACACAAGTGATGACTAGCTGGATGTTTGCTTTCATTTCATTATATAAATGTCTTCATTTTCATTTTTTTGGTTTTACACATTTACTCTTAAGCCAAATATAGTTGATCTGCCAAGATATATTTGGTGTCTAATCTTACTGTGTAGTCATTAATCTCACATAGACATGCGTATGTATGTTTTTAAAAAAATGTATCAGGTACTGTTATCTATAAAAATGGACCAAAATACAAAAAAATTCAAGGAAATGAATAAAATGAAGGGTGGACTTTTGCATAATACTGTATGCAACAATATGTGACAACTGCATTAAAAAGAGATTAGGCCTCTTTAACTGGATTTAATTCAATGCAATATGCGAGATGATGAGCAGAAATCATTGCCTAAACAATTCTTATAGTATTTTTCAAACATGGCACTACCTATTAAATTGTCTCTTCACCAACTTATCAAAACAATAAACACTGCAATACTAAATGTCTTGAAATACCGTTATATGTTTGCCGCAATGCCTACCATTAAGCTCCATGGCAAAACCCAAAGATACAATTATTACATACCAAACATCTCTTGACTGAGTGCCTATAATTTGAGGTAAGTGTACATTTGGTTGTGTGCCAAACTACTGCTACAAGACCGACAGGAAGAAACAATAAATATTACCCAGCTAGGCCTCCAAAGATGTCCTTAACATAAGAGTAGTCTCCTCCTGACTTTGGAATAGTGACTCCCAGCTCAGCATAGCACAGCGCTCCGATGGCAGTGATGATCCCTGTGGTGATCCATATAATGAGAGCCAGACCCACTGAACTGGCGTTCTCCAGGACTCCCTTTGGACTAACAAAGATCCCAGACCCAATGATGTTACCTGAGAGGGAGAGATATAACACTGAGTGCAAGAGAGGAACTGGTGTAATAGTATATTAGGTACAACAACATTACACCTACACTCATCCCATATGGAAATGTGATACATGGCCACAAAAGCATACATAATGTGTCAGACATATATTTCCAAATATATATACATGCATGTTGTGTACATACAAATATTGGACATACGTGCATGGCGTATAGGTAATGTCTGAATACATCCCAGTACAGTTATAATCATGTGCTGTCTGTTTACTTTTAAATATTAAATTCACGGAAAACCCGAGAGGCCGCCCAGGTGCTAGTGCAGCCTCTTGTCATCTCAAGGCTTGACTACTGCAACTCGCTCTTGGCTGGTCTTCCCATGCAGACCATCAAGCCTCTGCAACTCATCCAGAATGCGGCAGCACGGCTCGTCTTCAATCTGCCCAAGTTCAGCCATGTCACCCCACTGCGGCGCTCCTTCACTAGCTTCACTGTAGCTGCACGCATCAGATTTAAAACCCTAACACTTGTCTACAAAGCCGAAAATGGACCAGCCCCTACCTACTTGATGGCAATGGTGAAATCTCGAACTGTACCATGAGCCCTTCGAGCTTCGAGTACAGCTCGGCTTGACCCGCCATCCTTCAAGACATTGAGAATGTTCTCTGTACTGGCACCCAAGTGGTGGAATGACCTCCCACTGGCTGTCCGTACAGCAGAGTCTCTTGCTGTCTTCAAATGCAGACTGAAGACTCATCTCTTTACACAGCACTTAAATGAGCATTGAATTAAGTATTGTTTACAATATATTGTGCTGCACTTACATAATGTATTTTATTGTATTGCACTGTGTATTGTAGTTTACTGTATTGTGTCTGGGTATCTACAGTCACTTCTGTTAGCAGTATCTGAGCTCAGGACTGTCTTTCTCTCTAACCTATTGGAAACTAGCAAAGATACTTTCTCTTGATAGACAAAGCACTTCTTGTAAGTCGCTCTGGATAAGAGCATCTGCTAAATGCTGTAAATGTAAAATATTTTCATCTACTTGGTGCTTCAATGCTTTTATTGCACAGCTTACAATGTGCTTGTTTTTAGGGTTATGTTATGTTTAGTTATACTGTAGCTATTTCACAACATTAGAAAGTTTATGGGAGAAACTAAGGAGATGCATATAAACTGTACCATATAACATGAAGCTGGCATGTCGTTGCTTGCTGTCGGAACAAAACCACGTAGTCTTCATTTTTAATGTAAGTATATAGAGAAATATTTTTAACAATTCATCATATGATTTTGACACGACACAACTGCCCTTTTCAAAATATGCCAAAAAATGAAAAATGACATAAATCATTCATAAATCAACCATGTGGGCCAATTCTAAGTTAAAATATGTTGCTGCTGTCAGATTTTTTTTTTTGTTGTTGTTGTTTTTCCGTTTTTGTCATAATTTGAAAATGCCTGTTTCTCTTTACATTGTCTGAGAATTTCATGATAAATGGACCAAAAAGAAATGACCAAAATGACTTGGATAGACTGGTTCCACTGACTTACATTAAGTCTGTTTTTTCCTTCTGCTGTAAAGTTACCATTTTGGAGATATAAGGTTTTCTCCTGAGAACAGTGATATGGAAAATCCATACAGGCTAATATTTGTCACATATTTAGCTCTTTACATGACCACAATTTGATTACACACTTCTATAACCTAAGAATAACTCCACCAGTTTGTACTGAAGCCCTAGTAGTTACTGAATAATAAGCCTTAGTATGTAATAAGCCTGGAATTTTAAGGTGTTAAAACCTGTATTTTGCCATATATCAGCTTTCCATATGGTATTGGCCATTTTATTAGACACATATAGCATATGTGCTATAAGTTGTATTCGCTTTCCACATTAATAATTATTTTTCAGTAATAACTTATAAAGTGTAAATTGAAATGTCATAAATTAGATATTAAGGGGTAAAGCAATGGTTTGTTCACAAAGTAAAGTATTTTGGGAACAACAAATATGACATACAAAAAAGGGTTATTCTCATTATCATGACAAATACTGGAACCCAACTTGAAAAACATTAAATGTAGTCTTTTTTCAGGTATACAAACAATGATTCCTGATTGAATAATTCAAAACAAACCTGAATAATCTAAATGATTTTAAAAGGACTTTTAACAATATTTTTCAGTTATTCTAAGTCAGAAAGTATTAAATATATTTAAATATTATATTTGTTTATGCCAACTTTTTCAACCTACATACTGCCATCAGACTAAGTGTTTTAAAAGCTCTTTATTAAAACCAGTGTTTTGCAGAATATAGTGTTTTGCAATTGTATCACAATATATTAGCAGCCATGTTACTGTTTTAGTTCACATCCTTGCAGTTTACAATGAAAATATTGAAGAGATTCCAGAGTTAAAAGTAATACATACTCATAAAATGATAAATACAGGTAATGAGGAACATATTCTGTTTTTGGGAACATCACAGTCTTCCCCTGGGCCATCAGGCCGCTGAACTGCCAGTAGTGCTAGTGTATCTTTCTCTAGGCCTGTCACTGCACCTCATCTCCATGGACAATCACCACCTCATCCACATCTCATCAGACTCACTCTGACCCTCTGCACCTTCAATCTAGCAAATCTGTACACATCTTGTACATCACCTGTCCATATTCTGTACAATCTGGAAGATTCTATATCAGTATCCTATCCCTGAGTACCTGCATCTCATTTATTACATACCTCAGACTAACTGCACATCAGCACATTTTATAGTTTTATATAACTTATTACTGTACAACTGTACATTGGAATAGTGTAATACTAGTGTATATTGTGTATATGTGTATATTCAGAGTCAGTCTATATATATTAGATTTTTTTTAGATATGTATGTATATTTTTGCATCTCAATTCTATAAGGTGGCTACGCACCTAAGATTTTCACTCACTTTCCATCTGTGTAAATGTGATGTGGCAATAAACGTGATTTGATTTGATTTTGAACTAGTGCAAAAAAAAAGATAAAATATAGGTTAGGTTTTGAGAGAATGGCCCAAATACTGTTAAATGATCTTTAATTATCTATTTATAGGGATTTTTGTTGCTCACTGCGTTGAACTTAGTTCTGGAAACTAATTTTATTTTCATTTTTTTATCTAAAACTCTGTTCTTTCTAAAAATTTCTTTAAACCTGTAGAACATTAGCATCATATTAGAAACAACTTATCCATGTATCTTCCTATAAAACTGGTTTTATATTATTAAAAGCAGCTATTCCAAACTTATGACCAGCAGCGCAAGTGGTCTCTTTGTAGGTTTACAGTTATTGCATGTAGCTGCATGATTTGTCAACCCCCTCTATGCTGCTCAGCAAAGGTGAAAGACTACAACAGGACCACCGCTGACCAGAAATTAATTCCATGGTGGACCATTCTCAGCATAGCCGTGATATCAGCATGCTAGAGATGTGGTTGTTTGTGTGGGGCCAGTATGAGCGTATCAGGCTGAGGTTTTTACACACCTCAGTGCCACTGCTGAGTTGAGAATAGACTGCCAAGCAAAAAATATCCAGTCGACATTGTCCTGAGGTTAGAAACTGGCCAGTGAAAGGCAAGAGTCAAGATGGCCATTAAGTACAAACCATTATTTTTTTTAGTGTCAGGAAAAAGCAAACAATAACAAATAAACACACACAAACAAAATCTAAGCTGCCCATCCTCCTGGGCCATGGGGGGCTGGAGCCTATCCCAGCAGCCATTGAACACGAAGCAGGAAACACCCTGGACAAGTCATCAGCCCATCACATAGACCTATATATTCACACACACACACACACACACACCTAGGGATTTAGTATCTCCAGCTGGCCTGACTGCATGTGTTTGGACTGTGGGAGGAAACCCACGCAGAATATGGGGTGAATATGCAAACTCCACACAGAAAGGACCCTGGTTACCCGGCCGGGGAATCAAACCCAGGCCCTTTATGCTGTGAGGCCTTTGCCTTCATAACAGCTTCCATTCTTTTCAGGAGTCTTGCTGTCAGTAAATCACAGAAATCTACAGAGATATTTTTTCCACACCTTCAAAGTTCAGTCTTAGAAGTTTGTTGCATTCTCTGCTTCTCACAATCCAAATAACCCCAAACACATCCAAGGTCGTTGAGCTCTGGGCTCTAGCACGGTCAATCCATTGTTCTTGAGCATATTCTATGCTTGATTTCCTTTTCCTTTTCAACAGCTTCTTGACAGCTACACACGCTTTCAGAGCCAGAGCGCTGACTTGTCTTCTCACAGTGGAAGGATGGACAGAAACACCTGTGGAATTAAATTTTTCAGAGCTTGAGATCTCAAAGATGAAAGCTTTGACTGCTATTAGTCTAATGGAGACAGTTTGGTGGTCAACAGGGTTTTTTATCCTCTTTTCCACTTTTTTTATCTTATTATTTTTTTGAAAACATTCTTGTTTTTCCCCTTTCTTTTTCTTTTGACTTCTTTCCTTCCTTATGCAAGATGATTATTTCATATCTAATATCTCCTTGGAATTATATCTTTAAAAATTAACAACTTGTATTTCAAGGCCATTTTGACTGGTGGTCTCTGACTTTTGCACAGTCCTGAATTAAGTGGCGCCTCAGCGTAGGACTGAGCACAGCCGTAGACAGATTAACACAGTAATCCTAGATCACCATTAAACCGACAATGCTGTAAATGTCTCTAATGCAGCCAAGTTCCCTTTCCATTGTGAGGCTTGAACGTGTGTGTAGAATATCTCTGTCAATCACAAGGAAGAGCTCCGAGTTTTGTTTTTTTGGGGGTGGGGTTTGTTGGGTGTGTTTCTGTGTGTATGGGTGGGACATTGCATCAGAAACAGCATAAGGTGGAGAGGACCGCTTCTGGCAGCTAAGCCTCTGAGTTCTCGTTCGGTGACCTACTTTGAGGGCAATGCATTGGCTGCCATTAATGTATTATAGTGGCACTGCCTCCCTTTCTATCCTCTCCACCGACAAATCCACCTATGCCCCAATAATCCTTACAAACTCTGCTGTAAATCTGTTCACTTGGAGCTTGTCCACACTTTCTCATTTCACTTACACAGAGCTGTAAAAAGACATGTTGAGTTGTGGTAACTGTGGCTGAAAAAACTGTATCAATGAGGCTGAATGTCTGTTACCTTCATTATTAATGCTTATATCATGGGAAAATATATATATTTCTAAGCTGAAATAAAAACATTTCACTCTCAAGTCCATCTGGTCCATATGCTGAAAAAATGAAAGGCAAAAAAAAATGTAGGATATGAACCCTTGAAGTTTGCGGGAGGAGATGAGGAAGCATGGACCACTTGGACTGTGTAAAAAAAGGCACCTTAGTGTCTTAAAGCAGTTAGAGTTCGTTAGAAGCCAAAATTAGAAGCCAGAAACCATAAAACATTACTGTACAAAAGTCAGAGGCCACCCTTCATTTATTTAGTTTACAGGCTAAACAACAATTAAGTACAGGCTTTTTCATTTTTCAGAGTTGGGGAAAAAGCACAAAACATATCGCACCGTGTCACGATTGGCCCCTCCCAGTTCTGTCCATGTGCTTTGTGTTTTGGATCTTCTATGTGCCTTTGTTTTGGTCCAGCCCCCTTGTTTGTTGACTCCACCCCTTATTTTCACCTGTCCCTTGTTATTCCTGTTTTATAAGCCCTGTGTTTGCCCCTTGTCTTTGCTGGTCTTTGTTTGATCGTGCTCTTTGTTTGATGTGTTTGAACCTGTTTATTGTTTGTCATCATGTCTGTATATCGTTCTATCCGTGTTGGCTCTATGACCCTGGATTTGCCCATGATAAATCTCGCTTATCTCAGCACATGCGTCCGCATTCCTTGCTCCCCTGCGTTACACACAGGTTGTTGTTAGGAGCCTCATTTTCTCAAAATCTCTTGTTTTTCTCTCATTTTCCTTCCCCCTTCTTATGTGTCTCATATCTAATCTCTTAAAAACTAATAACTTGTTTTTAATTGCTATATTGATAAACTAAAATGAAGAGAGCTCTCTGACTTTTATACACTATTGTGCATACACATACAAACACACACACACACATACACACACACACACAGTGCATATACATACATTCGAGGTGGGTAATTATATTATTTTCATTCATTATTAAAATGAATGACCTGCCCAAAAATATATTCATTTATTATTTGTATTAAACTATAGTTAATAACAGGTGATGTAACTTTTTTAAAACTCTAGTTTTGGAAACTTCTCTCATTTTCCTTTCCCCTCCCTTATGTAAGTAGATTATCTTGCCTCCTCAGAAACATCCCTGAAAAATCAATAACTTGTTTTATTGTTATTATTATTATTTACAATTAAATAACCTCCCCAAATTATGTTTATTTATCCATCCTGCGCGCTGAACTGAAGGCCTCAATCAAACATTTCCATATGACACAGATTAAAGCACCAGGCACGAGTCCACAAAACACCCACTAACTCGTGAGGTAATGTAACTCACCCACGATGATACCACAAGCGCTGACGAGGCCGATCTCCTTCTTCAAGGCCACGGCTGAGCTTTCCGTGCTAGGGTCAGTGGGGGGTCCTGGTGACCCCCTCTGTCGAGGACCATCGCCCATCTTTCCAGCAGGTAGCTTGAAACAGTATCTTCTTCTACCACAGCTGCAACTCAGCCTTCTCTAGGCTCTGTGCGAAAGGGCGCCGGGAGAAGCGAATACAGGTTTATCCCTTCGTCCAAGCAGGTCTGTTCTGCGAGGGGTCTGTCCTGCCAAGAGCAGCGTTCACTTCCTGCAGGCTTCACATCTACACTCAACATTTTCACTTGAAAAAAGACCCAATTTCTCAGGCGAAACGGGACATTTCGCACCACATAATAGCGTAACTACCAAAGTTTCAGCGAGGTGGGCAGAACAGCCCAAATTCACGCTGAAGTAAACAGTTCTTCAGTGAGCAAACGAGAAAGGAACCAGGTTCACCGAAGAACGGCAAACCAGCACCTGTCAGCACAGGAACTGGAGCTTTTATTGGTCTTATTTGTGTTTTTTTTGGTCTAAGAAAACTCCAAAGTGAAAGGTGGAAGTGACAGCCTAGCAGTCCTGGTTCAACAGAATGACTTAGATACCGAGGTACAGCTACTTGAGCAGAAGTAACGTTAGCTAACGTTAGCTAAAAGCACTTGAGAAGGACGTTAACGTTAATTTACTCCGAAAACTAATTTAAACACCTCTTCAGTCTCCAGGTGTAAGCTCGCCAACACTGAGTCGACATTTCTACCCACCTCTACCTCAGACTACACAAAGTAACGCTAATTTCCGAGCCGTTTCGCTTTACTCGCCATTTCTCCGCTTTGTTAGTTTCACCGAGCGGTGAGACCGGCTGAGGGAGCCGGTTTTAAACCCCGTGTTATTAAACGGGCAACTCGGCCCCGCCCACAGGAATACGGAGCGCTGCTATGACAACGGGCGTGCACGAGGCAGTGTCCTGCGCTGCGTGGAGGGCGGGGTTTGTCGGGAAAACGGGTAGGTTAACAAATAAACACAGGGATTCCACGGTTGGTGTCCTATTCGCGTCCCAGTGATATTACAATAATAAAAGGTAGGTAAAATAATTCAAGACAGTTTAAATAAAGTGTCCTTCTCAAGAAGCTACGTGAATTTTTCAGATACATAAAATATTAAAAATGAGTATTTTAGCCTGCCCCAGACCCGTATAATTACTTTTTACCTTGAAATATAATCATTAAAACACTTTTTAAAAGGCTATGAAAAATGTACATTTTACTTAAATCCCTCAACCCTGTTACTGTTGCATGGCTGGGCACCCTCAGCATGGGCACCCTCAGCAGGGCAACCAGCATATGCTGTGTTTTGGGTGCTGGTGTGCTGCACCACACCAGCATAGACCAGCCTAGCCCTCAGTTGAATTCATGCTGGTCTGAACTGTTTTTTCAGCTGGGAAGTTCCACTTGATCAAACAGGTTCAACCGGAATTTGCACTATGCATATTTCCTGAGGATCTCTGGAAGTAAAATAACATTCCCCTTTATTGCCAAGGATAATTTGATATCAAACTGATGCAGTAAATTTAGAAGTATAACTCTGTTACCCAAATTATAGACAGAAAGTAAATGATTCATTTAAAGAAATCATTTTTGTGTATATCATCAGAACCTCATACCACTTTTTTTGTGTTTTGTGTTTTTGCTAATTCTGTGCAAAAAAGCCATTGCCAGCAAAGAAACCCTGTAAAAACTGAGGTATTGTTCATGAGGTGGAGTAACAACACATTTTCTGATTGGTTGCAAAAATGCTCATGCAAATAAAGATTATGATTAAATTTGACCCATAAAACCACCATAAACATGTTATAAACCTCAGAGGATAATATAAAACACAATACTGGATGTGGGCCATTTAAGTGGATGAGCTATTATGTTTTTAGAATGACGAGGCAAATTGACATTAACTTTACATGCTACCACCTCAGGTCCTCAGGGACTCAATGGGCCTGCTTACATCTTGCATTAACCCTCAATACAAGCAATGGGCCCACCAGTAGGCCCAAAGTTTTATTACACACTTCTATCACCTAAGAATAGCTCCATTAATTTGCACTGAACTCTGTGTAGTTACTGAATAATATGCCTTAGTATGAAATAACCCTGAAATGGTAAAAGGTGTTAACATGAAGTTTTTTGGTGATCGGATCATGTTCGGATTTCACCTGACCGCACAAAAAGCCAGGTGTAAACATTCATATGACGCAATGAGAGCGGATTATGATCGCATCATTCAAAACGCATTTGGAGATGATCAGAGGCAGAATCTTGTTTAAGATTAGCCCCGAAAGGAGCATTCATATACTCCAGGCCAACGACGGCATCCAGGTTTAGCTAGTCCACTTGTACCACAATAAGGAAAAGAGTAAACAAAAGTGAAATGCAAATAATTTACATGTTGAAATTGTTTTTTTTTTACATGGGAAAGGCCCAATTGGATCTTGTGATCACATGGGGGAAGCATTTTAGGAAAAACGTAAACTGAATTTGGCCAAATCCAAATCCAGTTTATCCAGATGTGAACAGGCCCAATACGTTTAATTATATAACCTATTTGGCCTTAGCAATGCAATTTGGAGCGCTAACGGTTACATTAACTTGGTTCACTCTATCAAGACTTCACTAAACTGTACCTGACTCTCCTCTGTCAACTCTTTGGGTAAGGAAATTTCAGCTCTGGCTGTGTTTAACTGTAAGCCACTTCATTATAACAATTTATAGAGTTTACTTTGTTTTCCACTTGATTCAAAGCCATATACAGAAAGTCTAGTGGTGTTTGTGTTATTTAGGAAGCATGCAAATCGGGCAGCCCTATTCATCAGCTCATCTTACAGTGAGAAATTTAGCTTTTTAGCATTGTTACATGATTCACAGAAAAGTAAATCCATAGCAGGGTAATAAACAAGAACGTCTTTGCTGTTGTGACAGTATTTCTGGAGAGCACATCAATCGCCGTGTACAGCCAGTGATGACAAAAGAGTCCTATATATTTTGCATCAGAGCAACGGCTATCATAGTTATGCCTCAGAAACCATGTCATGTTTTTGGAAGCACAAACTATGCAAGCAGGAACCGACGTCAATGTTATGTTACTAAGAGCTGGAACAACACACAAGCCAATTTCCAAAAAAGTTGGGATGTTGTGCAGAATGTAAATAAAAACTGAATCCAAAGGTGCGCAAATAATTTAAACCCTACACTTAATTTAAAATAGTACAAGAACAACATATCAAATGGTGACACTGAGAAATTTTATTGTGTTACAAAAATATATGCCATTTTGAATTTAATGCCAACAAAACACAAAAAAGTTGGGACGGGGACAATAAAAGACTGCTAAAGTTATGTAATGCTTAAAAAAATGGGGTTCACCACTCTGTGAAAAAAACTATGCAGGCAAATAGTGCAACAGTTCAAGAATAATGTTTCTTAACGTAAAACAGAAGAACTTCAAAATTTTGTCATCGATGGTACATAATATTACTATAAGACTAGGACAATCTGGAGACATCTCTACATGCAAGGGACAAAGCTGAGAAACAATACTGGCTGGCAGTGATTATCCAGATGGTAAGAGGGTGCATTAGTGCACATGGCATAGGTGACTTGCATATCCGTGAAGGCACCATTAATGCTGAATGATAGATACAGGTTTTGGAGCAACATATGCTGCCATCCAGATGACGTCTTTTTCAGAGAAGGCCTCCCTTGTTTCAGCAAGACAGTTGTCAAACCACATTCTGCATGTAATACAACAGCATGGTTCTGTAGTAAAAGGGTCCGGGTGCTAAACTGGCTTGACTGCAGTTCAGTTGCAGCACCCAGTGAAAACATTTGACGCAGTATGAAAAGAAAGTATGAAAAAGGAGACTACGACCTGTTGAGCAGCTGAAATTTTTTTGATGCTCTGTTACTCTTCTAGATCTCGATATGGATTGTGAAACAGGATTTTCAGCGGAATTCCACAGGACTTTCTAAACGTCTGCATAATTAAATAATTAAGATGTAGACAAAGTCATTCAGAGTGGTTTGATGTGAAATGCTCCATTCTAGATTCGGAATGGGATGGGAATCCGATGTCCGAAGTGTTTAATGCCTCTAAACGTTACATCACAGAAAATTATCACATGAAACAGGAATATTTTGGCTAATGTCTAGGAAACTGTTGTACAATAGTTTTGAGATAAACCTTTGGCCTTAAATGCATCTTTTTTAAAAATATTCACTGTGGAAATATACATGCAGGGACGCAAAACAGTTGCCAAAAAAAAAAAAAAAACTCCTGATATTCCACTGTTTATCATCATTGACATTATAATTACTGGCCATTTTGGAGACCAAACAGACAAAATTTACTGTATTGACTTCACATGCCCTGGTTCCATTCACCACTGTAAAGAAATCTAAGCCAGCAAATTTCTCTACAATAAACCATTTCACATCAAACCACTCAATGACTGTTCATAATTCAGTGACTAAATTATGCAGAAATTTGGAAAAACTGTTATAATTCTTTTTAAACTGAACTAGTGACTGTAAGAGAGCAAGAATTAAGGTATGCAAAACAGGACAACCAACAGCATCTGAAACATGCCGTCCCACCGGAAATTTTAGCTTTTAACCACAGCACAGTGATAGCTTGCAGAGCTGTTTTGCATCTATTCATGAATTCTTTTTGTACATGCTTTAATTGTCTTAATTACTTTGCCTAACCATCCTAGGGTTGCTTTGAGCACAATGCTTCTCTTGCTTGATTTATTCCAACTCCAAAGCAGAACAAACCAAAAAACTATTTAATATGCATTGAATTGCATAAATCAAACTGTTTAAAACACATAAAGGTCAGGCCTTATGTATGCACAGTGAAAGGACTCGTAGTTTTCTTTTATGTTTATGACAACAGTACACTGCCAGGTCCTGCTGTGCTGTCTTGCAGAGGAATGGTCAAACAGGTTTTCGCTGTCAGCAGATAAGAACAATTATCCTCCTCAAGGAAGAACATTTTTAAATGTTCCACGTTTCCCGTAAACACATGTTCTTCAAAAGCATATAGCAGGAAACACAAAGCAGCTACATGAACATGCTAGACCATTCTTATACAACATATCACTGTTGTTGGAAGAAAACCTCATATCTCCAAAATGGTAACTTTACAGGAAAAGGAAAAAAAACTACTTTACTTTTAATGCAAGTCAATGGAACCAGAATTTTTCCAAGTCATTTTTGGCCATTTCTTTTGGTCCATTCATCATGAAATTTACACACAATATAAAGGACAACAGGTATTTTCAAATTATGCCACAAATTGGTAGACAATAATTGAGATACAAGGTTTTCTTCTGGCAGCAATATATTGCTGATTATCGCCAAAAAAGGAGGCTTATCAAAGTCTGGGATACATTACATGGTAAGCGTCAGTTTTCACAAGTGACATGTTGGATGTGGAAGAAACGGGAATGTGTGAAGACCTGAGAAAGTTTGACAAAGGCTAAAATTATTGGCACCAAACGACCGAGTTGGAGCATCTACGAAACAGCAAGGCCTGTGGGGTTCTCCAGGTCAGAAGTAGTGAGTACTTACTAACTGTGGCCCATGGAGGGACAAAGACTTTCTCCCATGACCACCAGATGAGATGGCACTGAAATGTGGTTTGGCCTATTTTAAGGCTATTTAGTAATAACATTTTAGCAATTTGTGCAGGAACCCAGATTGTTCTAAAGCATAGGTAGCAAGCGTTTTATCATGGTGGGTAAAATTGCAGTGTTTTCAGATGAGGTTCCAAAAAGAAAAAACAGGTTATAATTGAAAAAAGATAATAATAGCATATTATATACAACAGGACCCAATATTTTTCCAGCAGACTTCCAAGACACCTGATCCAGGTAACAAAGGCCTTCAGTGGCATGTAAACACTAGTGACAGATGTGTTGGATCTGAACTTTCCAGGATGGTAGATATTCAGGATTAGGACCGTGCACCCCTAATTTAAAGTATACTGTACTGTGCAAAAGTGACAGACCACCAGAAGCGGTCTACCAACAGTGGTTCAAAAAGGAACAAACCACAAACTGACAACATTATAGCTCACTGATTTGCAAGGCCAACAAAGGCTCTCTCATCTGCTGGTCAGGGGAGAAATGTGTCACAACACAGTGCGTTGCTGAGTAGCTGCAGATAGCTAAATCTTGTCCACTGCTGAAAGCATCTACAACGGGCATGCAAGCATCAGAACTGAACCATGGAGCAAAGGAAGAAGGTCACCTAGTCCTATAAGTCCAGTTTCTTTTACATTGCATGGACAGTCAGGTACATGTGTGCCATTCACCTGGGGAAGTGATGGTACCGGGATGCACTATGGGAAGAAGACAAGATGTTGGAGAGAGCTAGATGTTCTGGGCAATTGTCTGCTAGGACACCCTGGACCTGGGCAATCATGAGGATGTACAACCCCAATTCCAATGAAGTTGGGATGTTGTGTAAAACATAAATAAAAACAGAATACGATGATTTGCAAATCCTTTTCAACCTATATTCAATTGAATACACTACAAAGACAAGATATTTAATGTTCAAACGGATAAACTTTATTGTTTTTTGCAAATATTCACTGATTTTGAATTTAGTGCCTGCAACACGTTCCAAAGAAGTTGGGACAGGGACAACAAAAGACTGGGAAAGTTGAGGAATGCTCAAAAAACACCTGTTTGGAATATTCCACAGGTGAACAGGTTAATTGGAAACAGGTGAGTGTCATGATTGGGTATAAAGGGAGCATCCCTGAAAGGGTCAGACGTTCACAAGCAAGGCTGGGGTGAGGTTCACCACTTTGTGAACAACTGTGGGAGCAAATAGTCCAACAGTTTAAGAACATCGTTTCTCAAATGTTCAATTGCAAAGAATTTAGGGATTTCATCATCTACAGTACATAATATCATCAAAAGATTCAGAGAATCTGGAGAAATCTCTGCAAGTAAGTGGCAAGGCAGAAAAACAACATTGCATGCCCGTGACCTTCAATCCCTCAGGCGGCACTGCATTAAAAACCCACATCATTCTGTAACGGATATTACCACATGGGCTCAGGAACACTTCAGAAAACCATTGTCAGTGAACACAGTTCGTCGTTCTATCTACAAGTGCAAGTTAAAACTCTGCCATGCAAAGGGAAAGACATATATCAACAACACCCAGAAACGCCGCCGGCTTTTCTGGGCCCGAGGTCATCTGAGATTAACTGACACAAAGTGGAAAAGGACTGTGTGGATCGTTATCAGCGTAAAGTTCAAAAGCCAGCATCTCTGATGGTGTGGGGGTGTGTTAGTGCCCATGGCATGGGGAACTTGCACATCTGTGACGGCACCATTAATGCTGAAAGATACATACAGGTTTTGGAGCAACATATGCTGCCATCCAAGCAATGTCTTTTTCAGGGACGTCCTGCTTATTTCAGCAAGACAATGCCAAGCCACATTCTGCACGTGTTACAACAGCGTAGCTTCATAGTAAAAGAGTGCAGGTACTAGACTGGCCTGCCTGCAGTCCAGACCTGTCTCCCATTGAAAATGTGTGGCACATTATGAAGCGCAAATTACGACAACGGAGAACCCGGACTGGTGAGCAACTGAAGTTGTACATCAAGCAAGAATGGGAAAGAATTCCTCCTACAAAGCTTCAACAATTAGTGTCCTCAGTTCCCAAATGCTTATTGAGTGTTGTTAAAGGAAAGGTGATGTAACACAGTGGTAAACATGCCCCTGTCCCAACTTCTCTGGAACGTGTTGCAGGATCAAATTCAAAATGAGTGAATATTTGCAAAAAACAATAAAGTTTATCCGTTTGAACATTAAATATCTTGTCTTTGTAGTGTATTCAATTGAATATAAGTTGAAAAGGATTTTCAAACCATCATATTCTGTTTATATTTATGTTTTACACAATGTTCCAACTTCACTGGAATTGGGGTTGTACTATCAACCTACCTACCATGTACGCCTGTTTATGACAATAGTATTCCTCAACAGCAGTAACTTCAAGATAGTGCACCTTGCCACAGTGCACACACTGTTTGGAAATGGTTTGCAGAACGTAAAAGAATTCAAGGTGTTGCCATGGCCTCCAAATTTCCCAGATCTCAATCCGACTGAGCATCTGTGGAATGTACTGGAACAAGAAGTCCCATTTGTGGTGGATCCACCTCGTAATTTACAGGACTTACAGGATCTGCTGCTAACATTTTTGTGCCAGACACCACAGGGCATGGATCTTGTAGAGTCCGTTTTGGCATGTCATCGCTGTTTTGGCAGCATGCAGAGGACCAACAGCATGGTCATAATGTTCTGGCTCATTGGTGTACAGCCAGATGACAAATTAAAGCAAAGATCTGAACAAATATACCATAAACGAGTGCTGATGCTTCCAGACAAGTGTACTGCATGATGCAATTAAGCAATTAACATTGCACAACACTCTGTGACTGACCAGACCCAGTTGACCTCAATTTTGGGTCAAGATCTAAATGACTCTGAAAGAGGGTCCATTATTGTGGCACTGACGGCAGACCGTGATGCTCATGCATTGGTGCGATATGTAAGGAAAAGCTGACTCATATTTTCCACAATGTATGTATGGCAAGCACCAAGAAAACAGTACAGGCCTGAATGCTTGACCCCCATAATGAGGGGGTCCAGTGGTTCTCTTATGCTGTGAGGGAGTGCCTATGTGGCAAGCAACAAGAGAACAGTACAGGTCTGAACGCTTGACCCCCATAATGAGGGAGTCCAGTGGTTCTCTTATGCTGCGGTGTGCATTTTGCTAGCGTGGTTTGGGTTGACTTGTTCCCAAAGAGGGAAGGGTCATTGCAAGTCAACGCTGACTAATCACCTTTATTCAATAATAAATAATTTTTATCATGATGGGAGTGGTCCGCCCCTATCCACAGGGAAAGAGGAATCACTGAATGGTTTGATGAGTATGAAAACGATGTTAATCTTAAGCTGTGACCTTCAGAGGCAATTACAACTCAACAGAACACCTACGAAAGATCTGGATGACAGTGCTCGCCACCACCAGGATCAAGACACCAACTGAGGGACCACTGCTCCATCCCTCCATTGCCGTTCCAGAGACTTGTAGAACCTATGCCGAGGTGCGCGGATGCTGTTTTTTTTTTTGCCAGTTTTACTACAACACTTTTTGTGAAGTCTTCCTTTAATTTGTCATAGGCCACATCACTAGAAAGACACCCACTGTAGAGCAATGGTGTGCAACCAGGAAAGTGGGTGAGAATGGCAGAGTGAGAAAGCAGGGGAGAGAGAACAGCTCTTAAGAGTACATGTCGAAGCATGTTTATCACCGAGTCACTCAGATAAACATGTCACATACACAGCCACTGATGCTCCTGCATGCAACTCTCTGATAAGGGCGATCAGACCCAGCGCTGGCAGAATGCTCTTCTGCTGTTATCAGTTCCTCCTGGCCTAGAAAGCAATGTGCAAAGCATTCATCATAAAAATAACCAAATACATTTATTTCACATGCTTTTTCTACATTTTTGTTTGTTAGGCTAAACTATATAATTTGACATCACCAGCCTTGCTTTTTTTATTTTTTATTTTTATTGCACTCTATTCAGTATCGACAACCATACATTTAAATCTCACACATCAGGCCAACATACATAAGATTTTAAGAAAGATTCTTTACATAAACCCACAGGGGGGGTCCAAGGTTTCCAGAATTTATCCATTTGGTGACCTAGATCTTAGGTCAGTTTTTCCAGAGGAAGCAGAGTTGTAGCTTGGGAAAGCCACTGCTCCACAAATGGTGGAGAGGGGCTGGCCCATCGAATTAGGATACATTTTTTTGCCAGAAATGAAAACATTAGGAACAAAAATTTGCTATCAGTATCAAAAATACGTTGCATTCCTGTTCCCAAAAGATACAGGGCAGGGGACTTCTGAAATCGTGTTTGATGCATTCTGTCCCAGAAAATGGCAAAAGGCATGAAAAAATGTTCCTTTTTCAGTTTTACATTTAAAACACAGTTAGATCTGTCTGGAAACAACATCTGTAAGCAAACAGGTATAAAGTAGATCCTATTCATACATTTTAAATTAAGCTTGTGGGCACCTGATGAGGAACATTTGGGAAACAGATCTTTACAAATATTGCACCAGTCCTCTTCTGTGATTGGTTGGCCCTCTCCCAAATGTCTGATGATGGTTTAACATGCTTTAGCAAAATGCCATGGATTAGTGAAATCAACCCTCTAGCCTGGTCTTTCTTAAGTAGCAACACTTCAAGCTCAGTTAATTCCTTTCTGAATCCCCCATCTTTAATGGTTGAGGTGATCAGGTAACCAACCTGAAAATATTTGAAAAAGTCTGACCTAGGTAACTCGTATTCTTCTTGCAGTTGCGTGAGCAAACTACCAGAAAACATGTAAGAAATGTTTTTGATCCCTCTGTCAAGCCGAGCTAAGAGGCCAGAGTTATTCAGCTGAGAAGGTAAATCTGGGTTGTGGGCCAGGGGGGGCAGTAGTGAAAGACAATGAGGAATATTAGGATATTTCTTAACATCTGTCTAGGCCATGAGAGTGTTGTATAAAACAAATTTCTCAGAGACACACCTTACCTTTGCAGCATTATTAATGAACAGTAAGCAATCAAGAGGAATAGGGCTACATGCTTCAGTTTCCATAGAGACCCAGCGAGAGTCCAGCCTATTTGTACACCAGTTGATTATATGCTTAATTTGACATGACCAATAATACAATTGTATATTTGGCACACAGGCAGCCCCTTCCTCCTTCGCTCTCATTAATCTGGAAAATTTATGTCTTGGCCTTTGATTATTCCATACAAAGTTAGAATTTTTTTTCTCTAAATCCTTGAAGAACATTGTGGGTAAATGGCAAGGGATTGACTGAAATAAATAAAGTAAGTGAGGGAGGATATTCATTCTTATTACATTCACCCTGCCAAATAAGGAAATAGGGAGAAAATTCCATGATTAAAGATCATGTTTAATATTAATGATAAGTGGAAAATATTTTTTGTCAATAAGATTAATAAGGTCTGGAGTAACATGAATACCTAAGTATTTTTGAAATTGGGATGTAACTACCCAAGGTGTGTTAAGGGATATATTTAAAGGTAAAGCTAATGATTTAAAAAAATGATCTTACAGCCAGAGAATTTACTTTATTCTGATATATACTTCATTAAAGCTGGAACAGATTTTTCTGGGTGGGCCATACACAGCAAAACATCATCCATGTAGAGTGAGATTCGGTGGTCTGCTTCTCCTACTCTAAAACCTGAAATTTCCTGGTGGCATCTAGTTGTTTCTGCCAGTCACTCAATCGCCATGGAAAACAGCAATGTAGAAAGAGGGCAGCCTTGTCTTGGTCCTCGGCCTATCTGAAACTTTTCAGAGAGCAACCCATTTGTATTAACAGCAGCATACGGGTGGCATATATCAGTTTAACTAAATGAATAAAAGTAGGACCCAAATTGAATTTTTTAAGAACAGCAAACAAGAATAGCCATTCAATCCTATCAAACGCTTTCTCTGCATAAAGGCGGGATCATTACTTTTTCTAATAAAATCAATAATATTCAACAGTCTACACATAATATCAAAACCATATCGCATTCTTATGAATCCAGTTTGGTCTGGATTAATAAGTTTAGGCAAAGTCACCTCTAATCGCTGTGCCAGAGGTTTAGCAAAAAATTTACAATCTGCATTTATTAAACTGCTGTAAGGGGTGCAGTCCTCTGGGTCTTTGTCTTTCTTAAGTATTAAGCACTTTTCCAGGTTTCAGGCTTGGTATTTTGAGTACTCAGATGCATGATAACTGGCATCAATATAGATTGAAGTTCAGGCCAAAATGTTCTATAAAATTCAACAGGACAGTCATCGGGTCCCGGTGTTTTCCGCGAGGGCATTGACTGGATGGCACCAAAAATTTCTTCGGGAGAGAAAGGGGCATTAAGACTGCATCCGTCATTGTCTGAGACTACCGGAAGCAATATATTATCTAAATATGCAGTAATATCAGACTCTAAAACTTTATTTTGGGATTTATATAAGGATTCATAGTAGGTTTTAAAGGTTGTATTGATCACCTTTGATTGTATGTATGTGAACCCATCAATGTCCTCACAAATTTTATGAATCGCTCTAATTGTTCTTTTTTAATCTGATAAGCCAATAACATGCTAGATTTGTTACCATATTCATAATACTTTTGCTTTGAAAAGAATAGTAATTTGTTAATATGGTTTGTATATTCTAGATTAAGTTTAGCTCTGGCACTACATAAAGAGGCCCAGGTAGATACGTTAGGATTTGATTGGTGCAGCTGCTCATGGTATGCTACTTCTTTTTCTAAACACATCCAATTTTGTATTTTCATTTTTGACATGATGAGGTGTAAGACATTATATGCCAACGGACTGTGGCCTTCAGAGCTTCCCATCGCGTAAATGGTGTGACACTGCAGCCTTTGTTAAATTCCCAATATTTCTTTGATCTAGTAACGTACCAAGTCACAGAATGCAGCATCCGATAAAAAGGAACAGTTAAATCTCCAGAATCTCCTTTTACATTATGGGAGTGTCAAAATGAACATGTACAGTAACTGGGGCATGATCTGATAAAACAACTGAACAGAACTTGCAGGACTGGACCGTGTGGACAAAGCTACTTGGGATAAAGATATAGTCGATTCTGGAGTAAGAAGCATGCAGGTTCGAATAAAAGGTGTCTTTTCTAGTTGATGGTCTTTTAAAACTGATGAGGATCTAGAATTAGAAAATGTGCTGGGTGACGACCTGTCCATTACACGATCCGATGTGCAGTTAAAGTCACCTGCCAAGAGTCCCATCCCTTTACAATGTTGATTAAAAGACAGTACTATATCCAACATAAATTTGGTGGAAGCTTCATGAGGGGCACCAAGTGTGGTAACATGACCCAACAGTATACCTAAATTGAGACAAATCTTCCCTCAGGGTCATTAATTTGAGATTCACATGGGAACAGTAGATGCTTACTAATTAAGATTGCAGTACCTCTTCTGTGAGGTGCTGAGGAATAAAAGGAGAAAACGACCTGCTCAACCGTCTCATTTTATTATTTTACAGAATTGCTATAGAGGTTTTCTCTTTTTAAAAAAAAAAAAAATTAACTTAACTGCATGACCCAAACCCTTTACATACCATGTAGTACATTTCTATAGACTATCCATATCTTAATAGATAAGGAATATGTGAATTGACTATATGTGTGGCCCATGTGAAAGACTGAACATTGACTGCCTTTTGTGATCTAACAACTGTAGAACAACCCGGCTAAGACCCACATCCACCCTCCCAACCCTGTCCCCAGACGACATGGTAACAAGGCTACAAATGAAGCATAGTAATATAATAATAATAATAATAATAATAATAAATTTTATTTGACAGCGCCTTTCTGACACTCAAGGTCACCTTACATAAAATGAGACAATAATAATAGTAAATAAACAGTAAAACAATAAAACACAGTAAAAAAAAAAAAAAAAAAACACAGTAAAAACCAAGAGATAACACTCAAAGTATAAAATAAAATAAAATAAAATAAATGAAAATAAAATAAAAATGGATAAAATTAATAAAACAGAGTGATTGGAGTTAGGAGTTATATGCAGATCTAAAGAGATATGTTTAGAGTCAGAGTTCCTTAAGTCAGGAGGTAGAGCATTCCATAGCCTGGGGGCAGAGGTACTAAAGGCCCTACCTCCCATGGTGCTAAGGCGTATAGTGGGTACAGACAGGTGGATAGAGGCAGAGTGCCCTAATGGCATGATCAGGGGGAACAACATGAATCGCCCAGAGAACGGCAGCAACCGAGACAGTCCCAACCGTCGACAGAAACAAAAATGACAGACATGACGACAATCACCAGAAGAGAAAAAAATGATAAAAGTAAATACATAATTAGAAGAAAAAGAAAAACAAACAAACAAAAAACAAACTATTACTTGTTGTAGTGATAGGGATTCCTACAACCAGGCCAAGACAAATGTAATTTGCATCAACAGTATGCATTCCATAAAACAAAGCTTTGAGGGAAAAAATTAATAAATAATAAATTAAAGAGAAAAAAAATCCAACAAAGTGTCAAGGCCATTTATTTGACCAGATAGCCCAACAAAGGACTATATCAGGAGTCAGTATATCAGGAGTAATGTACAATTCTAACAGTAGAGTAAGAGAACAGTATTCCAGACAGTTTTTCGGCACTTTCCGCGTTTCAGTAGTTATGGCGGAAATACCCGAAGTCAAACAGGGTGTAATGATTGGTTGGACTCTGCTAAATTTGCCTAGCAACCAAGCTGCATTTTGATTGGTCACATTTGGGCCATTACTTTTAAAGAAATAAGAAAAAACGTCATTACGTCACCGGTTTGTACCGTCAGTGTTAACACCAGCTACCACAGAAGGAGCTGCCATGATACCAGTAAACCGAATTGCCGCGCTGTGTGACGGTGGCTCCAACTGACGACGCGGAACGTTCACGGCACGCCTTTCGCTCTTGGCCACGCCTCTTTCCCCGCCCCCACACAGGGGGTAAAACCGGAGCAAAGAAAAGAGAGAAGCGCGAAAAAAATGATGAACGTAAAATGCGAGACGCAAAGGAAAGCAGTGTGACGCGCAAACAGAAGAAAGAAACGCAAAAGAGGGAAAGTACTGCAGAAACAAAATAGGAACGTAAAATGCAAAATGCTAATCTTATATTTGCGATATATTTTTTTTCTCGTCACCATTAAAGACCCTAATTTGACTCCATAGCCGTCCAGCGTGGAGGTCCTGCTCTCGGCTTCAGTTAGACGGGCTTCATTAGAGGAAACTCTCTGTTAAAATGACCAACGATTCTTGTAGTGTGGATATGGAGCCACCGATGGTATTGAGGTGCGTGTCGCTGCTGTCCAGCCGAGAGTCTACTACTCCAAGTCGGGAGCTAATTTCTCGCATTTCAGTTATCAGGGGTCGGTTCGGCCAGGGTCGCCATGTTCGTCAAGGCTCTTCTTCTTGGCAGTGCTAGTGCGATGAGGCCGTGGGGCATTAAAGAGCGGAAAATCTTGACTTTCTTGTGATTTAGACATGTCTTTAACACTTTAGACGTCAGATAAAAGATAAAACAACAGTCTGTCCTTGGGATAAAATGATATTTTACCGACGGTGGGAACAGCGCTTGGACTCAAGCAGCCATCCGTTAGAAGGTCAAGCGGCTCCCCCGGCCTGGCTTTTTTAACAACAGTGGCATTTCCATGTAAAACTCCATGTCAATGAAAGTAGGTCAGAAGGTTTCCTGTAGGCTGGGGTAATATGTGCAGATTCATAATGTTCCAAATGTAAAGGATGCAACCAATGCAATCAGAATGGCTGCAGCCTTTGATTGAGGTAACTGCCAATATAAGGATTCCACATAAAGACTTCACATCCATTTGTTCTATGAGGATATGAAACGGAAATGTGGGTGGGTTCAGAAATAAGGCTGTTTATTAATAACATTTTAGCCATTTGTGCATAAATCCAGATTGTTCTAAAGCAGGGGAACCAAACATTTTGTCGTGGGGCATAAAAACGCAGTGTTTGCAGGCCAGAAAGACCCCCAAAAAAATTTAACTAAAGCATAATTCCTGCTCCTGCTGAGTTTAGCTCCAACCCTAATCTAACACACCTGATGCAGATAATGAATGCCTTTAGGGGTATGTGAACTTTCCATGGTGGTAAATCTCCAGGATTAGGATTGGGCACCCCTGATTTACAATATACAGTCCTGTGCAAAAGCTCAAGATTACCTTTCATTTATTACATTTGCAGTCAAATGAGCCAGTAAGAGTTATTAATTTTTCATGAGATGGTAGACCACCAAAACTGTCACTATCATGTAAACAGTACTTCATCTTTGAGAGAGAAGAGAAAATCAAGCTCAAATTTTTCCTCAGATCCAAACAGAGAAAAAGGGAAAAAAAATACACAATCGTTTCCATCTTTCCATTGTGTGAAGAAAAGGAAATGTGTGCAGCTGTCAAGAAGCGATTTGTGAGTGAGAAAAAAAAAAACATACGTTCCGTGAACAGTGGACTGACCAACCTAGAGTCCAGACCTCAACATCACGGAATGTGTTTCTTGGATTGTATCAAGCATATATTTAGTGAAAATCTACATTGCCACATGCTTCGAGACTTCTTAACTGAGGTAAAGTAATTGTAACATATGGTCTCTCATGACTAAATGCCTTGGCTTCTAGACACTATACACATATGTTGACCTAGTGTAATGTACAGATGGCTTGGATTCCCCATGTTGGTTGATGACTACACAATATTGTTGGTTATTGTGACAAATTACGTCCCACTACGTCACAACAACCTTTTCTGCACAGACTGAACAGTGACCAGCTGTATGGCTTATTTCAGTGAGAGCATAATTAGTCCTGTTTAACTGGATTTGGCGCAGTGCAGTATGTGAAACTGGATTTTTTTTGGCTGTTCCAACATTTCTGATAGCAGAAAGAAAGTAAATTTGACATATTTTTGGCATTTTCACCCATTTTAACACAGAACCCATATTAAAACCACTGATGAATATTTTTTCTGCAGATTGAGTACAAATCCACATTTTTTGGTAATCCAAAATTACATAGTTGTTCGTGTAAATGAGTGCAATGTTCCTTAATAACTCAATTGTTGGTTTGATGGACAGTGCTCTAAACAACTTAAACTAAGCCTGTAAATGGGAATGTCTTACTGGCACTAACATTTGTATGTAACGGACATACCTACATACTTTTGTAAATGGAACAATGATGCATGTTTACGACAGCAGAGTGCAATCACTAAAATAAAAAAAAACAAGGGGGGAGGCTGTGACGAGTGGAGGATGTAGACACGCTTCCCCATAGCTCTGAGAGAACATGGTGTAGAAGTTCATTTTATCTTTCATAACAGTAACGCTTTTGATTCTCCACTTTTGCCAATTATTTGGGACCCCATTTATCACCTGGACTGCACTTTCCTTTGACGGCAATGTCTACTACTGAGGCTCCAAAGTCAGGCCATAAAGCCTCGGCTTCGGTTGAAGCTACTGTGCCGGAAGAGGGAGGGGACATCTCCGAACAAGGCACTATCAATGCTACGCTTCTAAAAACTTTGCTGGATTCTTCAAAGGTAGATATTTGTACTAAAATAGACAGTTTGGCCTCAAGTCCACGTGCTGACATGGCTGCGGTTAGCCAAGAACTATTCGCATCGGTTGTTCCTGTACAACAAAGTTCGGTTTCTCATTCGGAAACTTTGCAAGAGTTGGAGCGAGCTACTACTGATCATGGTGCTCAGCTAACCGAGCTGCAAACAACGGTGGTCACCCTTTTGACTCAAGTTAAACGTCTTGAAGTGTGAGGACTTGGAGGCTCAGTCTAGGAGGAACAATCGGCGGATCGCTGGGATCCCGGAGGGCTCTGAGAGTCCGAAAATTACAATATCTATGGCTCCTACAACTTGAACTGAAACCTCCGCTAAATAGGGCTCATAGAGCTCTGAGAGAGAAGCCCAAAGAAGGCCAACCTCCTCGTCCCTTCATTGTCCAGGTTTACTTTTTCATGTTCCCTCAGAGATTTTACAGCATGCTAGGAAGACCTCCCCACTTCTCTTTGGAGGTAAATGTGTGTTTATCTCGCTGGATTACACATCTTCGGCTGCCAAACAGAGGGCCGCATTTGGTGGGGTTAAACAGCAACTACACTCTGTTCCCAGGGTGAGGTTCGGACTTCGCTATCCCACTACATTGAGGATCTCCCTTCCAGATGGTCACTCCATCAGTTTTAATGATCCACAAAAAGCAGCAGACTTTGCTAAGAAGTTGAACAAAATATCCTTGGATTAAAATGGAACGAGTAGTCATGAGGAGGTGCTGGTCATTTTCCAGTAGTCCCCTTTACTAGTGGGTACTAGTAACTAAGTTGTGGAGACTGTGATATATTATTGCTATTATTATTATTGTTATTTTATTGTTAACATCATTATTATTAAACTTGGCCGTACAGATAGGTTACTGTTATTGGTGATTTATTAAAGGCCTTTTTCTCCCACATAGGACTTTCCCATTCTTTTTTCTTGTGAGAGATTCCTGTAGAGTGAATTCGGTTATATTTTCTAGATAAAGTTGCCGCTTTTATCTCATTTGGAGAGCTGAGGGCTTGAGGGAAGGTTTGGGAGGGGAATGTGTGGTTTTGTTACTTTGGGAACTTAACCTTTTTTTCCATTTCTGCTCATCTTGGTTGTTTTTCAAATGGTCAGTTCATGCAAATTTTGTTTACTGCACGTATGGAGGAACATGGTAATATTATTCTTGACTGTTGTGTATTAATATCCCACTTTGATTTCTAAGCAGAAGGTGGGTGACATTAAATGTATTAGTTGGAATTGCAGAGGTTTAAATTCTTTAATGAAATGCACAAAAATCCTTCAACACCTTGCATTTCTGGTGGCCCGGGTCGTATTTCTCCAAGAAACTCATTTGGGAAAAACAGAGACATCCAAGTGCAAGGCAAATTGGACAGGTCACTCCTACTTGTCTTCCTTCAATTCCAAAGCAAGGGGAGTGGCAATCATGATTCATAAAACTGTTCCTTTTACCTGCTGTAATGTAATAGCTGATCCTAACGTTCATTATCTTATGCTTACGGGCACACTGTATAACACTCCTGTGCACTTAGTGAGTGTCTATGCCCCTATTTGGGATAATGATGAGGCTTTTTTTTTTTTAGACACTTGTTTTCCAATGTTCTGGAACTTCCCTCACACTTCCTTGTTATGGGGGTGGGGGTGGGAGTAGGTACACCACTTGGAAGGTGCGAGGGTCGTGTGTGCATGTGCTCCATGGCGTCTGAACACACGTTTATTATCTGATGGAGTTTTTGTTAAATTTCTTTCTGTTTATAGATTTTTTTTATAGCACTAACGCTACTCCTGAAATCTCTGCCTCTACACTTTGGGAAACATTTAAAGTTTACATCAGAGGCCTCATAATCTCATATTCTCGTAATGAAAAGTGACAAAAAACAGAAAATTAATGACTTGATAAATCTTATTGCCAAACTTCATAGAGAGTATGCCTCCTCTTCATCCTTAGACACTCTGCAAATTAATTTAGAATGTAAAAAATTTTATAAGACTTTGTACTCATCTGACATAACAGCAGAAACTCAAGACTTTAATAACTTTTTAACTCAATTAACTTACCTCAGATAGACCAGAGCTTGGTTGAATTACTGGATGAACCCCTTTCCATAGACAATCTTATTTTGCCTGTTTGATCTATGCAAAGTGGTAGATGTCCAGGCCCAGATGGGTTTCCCATTGAACATTATTTGAATAAATTGGCCCCCAAGCTATTAAATATGTTCAATGAATCGCTGGAAATAGGCAGACTACCAACCACTCCTAATCAAGCGGTCATTTTTGTCATACTTAATAAAGACAAAGATGCATCAGTCTGCTCGTCCCATCATCCAATTAGTTTATTAAATGTTGATTTTAAAAGTCTATCTAAAATTCTCGCCTTAAAGTTGGAGAAGGCACTACCTTCAGTGATATCTCCAGATCAAACTGGAGTTCGATCAAGAACAGGCATCTCTTTCTGAACCTAAGGCGTTTGTTTAATGTAATCTATAGCCCTTCTAATTCCAATTCTTCGGAAGCAGTAATTTCAATGGGTGCTGAAAAGGCCTTCGACAGGGTGGAATGGGATTACCTCTCCTACACAATGAAAAAATGTGGTTTTGGTAGATCATTCATTTCATGGGTGCGCTTGTTATACACCTCCCCTATGGCAGCGATTAGGACCAATAACAATCAATCAGATTTTATTCCTCTCTATCGTTCTACTAGACAAGGATGTCCTTTAAGTCCCTTATTGTTTGCCCTGGCCATTGAACCCCTTTCTCTAGCTCTCCGTGAGAAGGTTGACATCACAGGCATTACTAGACATAACACAGAACAGAAGGTTTGTTTTGCTCATGTTTGTTTCTAATCTTCACATTTAACTCCCTGCAGCTCTTTCCACGATAGACCAATTCACTGCTATTTCAGGCTATAAATTGAACCTTACATAGAGTGAACTACTTCCCCTTAATGATGCAGCTGCAGAGGAAGTCAAAATTTCACCATTTAAATTGGCTCCACATAGTATTAGGTATCTGGGGTACAGGTGATGTATAACATTACAGATATAAGGCAAATTTTTATCCTCTTATGGAACAGCTTAGAAAAGATTTGTCTTGTTGGACGATCTTAAATTTATCACTTGGTGCTTGGATCAATGTGATTAAGATGACAGTTCTTCCCAAGTTCCTGTTTTTATTTCAGTGCATCCCATTTTCTTACCACAAAGCTTCTCTCATCAGTTGGGTTCGCTTCTTTTAGATTTTATATGGAACAAAGAAACTCCAAGGTTATGCAGACAGCTTTTACAAAGACTAAAAGCATTAGGAGGGCTGGCCTTCCCAAATTTTAGATTTTATTACTGGGGTGCAAATATGCGCATTCTAGTTTTGGTTCCAATACGATTTGCTGTTATTCCAGTCTGGCTGGAATTGCAGGCCTCGGCCTCAAAATCTGCATGTCTAGCTGCCCTGAGATGCTCATCAATTAAAGGTCCCAATCCAAGTTACTTAAACACTATTGTTAAGTCATCTTTAAGAATTTGGAATCAATTTCGGAAGTATTTTGGCCTACAGTTATTTTCCATTTTGTGTCCCATCGTGCAGTGTCCTGCTTTTTCTCCATCACTGATGGACAACACGTTTGACGTTTGGTCCAATCTGGGGATTAAACGGTTTAAAGATTTATAGATGGAGGATACATTTGTGTCTTTTCAACAACTGGTCGATAAATACACTTAACCGAACCTAATTTTTTTAGATATCTTCAGATTTGTAGTTTTGTAAAGAACACAGTTCCTCAGTTTCCCCAAGTTACCGGTTGCATCCCCTTTGGATAGGTGTTTCCAATTATCCCCCTTTTCTAAAAGGCCTAATATCTCATTTATACAGACAGATCCATTTATTACAAATGTCATCCCTAGAGCTTATCAAAGCCCTTTGGGAATCAGAGCTGGAGGAACCTGTTTCAAAAGAACTTTGGGATTGCATATTGCAGAAGGTGCACAGAATCTCTAATTCAATGGAAGATTGTTCACCGCTTCCATTGTACTAATCTCAGATTCTCCAATATATACAATATTGATCCAACCTGTGATAAATGCCACCAAGAAGTAGCAAACCATTTGCATTCTTCTTGGTCCGGTCCCTCACTACACTCATTCTGGTCTGAGATTTTTCAGTCTTTATCTGATATACTGGGACAAACTCTTGAACCAAATGTCTTCATCGCCTTGTTGAGTGTGTTCCCCGAACCACCCACTTTGAGATATGTGGAGGTAGATTTTGTTTCCATGGCCACACTCCTTGCTAGGAAACATACTTTTGAAGTGGAAATTTCCTATCTCCCCTTCTCACTCTATGTGGATCTTGGAATTGTGTAATGCGGTGAAAATGGAGAAGATTAGAAGCGTTTAGTCGGGTTCCATCCAAAGATTTTATATCTCTTGGAACCCCCTTTTCAATTATTTAGATACATTGTTTTCATCGGACCTCCCTTAAAACAATAACTCAGGGTTTAAAGTATTTACTACAAGTTACTGATAAATATTTATGTATCACTGTTTCTTACAAGTGTAATATCCTTTTCAAGTTGCTTTGAATGACAGACGCTGGTATGTTTTTATTTTTTTGTGTATTTATTTATTAAACATTTTGTTTTCCTTTTTTCCTCTCAACAATGGTCTTTTGTTTTTTTTATCTGTTGTTGTGTGTGATTTCTCTTGTTATAAACCCAATAAAAAGATTATTTTTTTACTTTTGTTTTTTTAATAAACAAAAAAGTTGATGAACTTGGCTATGTTCTAGATGGTAGACTGAACTTCCTGTTTGTAAACAAGTATAAAAAAAACAAACATGTATGAAAACTGATTCAAACTTGTGAACCCAGTAGGAGTGTCCAGAAAGATATTAATCTAAGCACTACACTGTACATGTCAGTATGGATGTTCAGGCTTCTCTCCTTCACTGAAAATCAGGACAATGTAAAACAACAACAACAAACAAACAACCTTCACTAAACTTAAAAAAAAAAAAAAAAAAAAAAAAAAAAAAGTAACTGTTTCCCTATAAGCCAATAGTGTAGGACCGTCCTGCAGGGTTGTGGATGGCAGAGCAGACGGGCTCGGTGACGGCCCACTCGTACCACACCTTCTTCCCATTGTTACACCTCCAGAACCTCACGCTCACATCATCACTTCCAGACAGAGGGATGGGCTGCTACAGGGTGAAAGAGAGGAGAGGAGAGGAGAGGAGAAGGGGAAAAAAAAAGTCAGCTTCATTCATTCACATTTTTTGTTTTATGAAGTTCATTAGATGTATAATCACACCTCATGCTGAATATCAGGAGGTGGTATTATAACCAAAACCCTCTCCATCACAGGGTTGATACCACTTGAAAACAGGACAAACTGCTCAGTGCACAGAATACAGCAAAAGAGAAGCAGAAAAAAAAGCACCTGCAAGTACACTGATGCCATTTGTAACCTCAGTTTTCTTTTTTTAAATGACCCAAAAAAAAAATTCAAAACAGCAGCCAAAGTGCAAAGTATACCTAAAAATCTGTTTACTATAGAAGCTGTCAGTTTATGTTGTTTCACCTTTTTGTTTTCAGGCAATAACCAACATGAAAGGGGGCTGGTGGGTGACACGAGAGAGAGAGAGAGAGAGAGAGAGAGAGAGAGAGAGAGAGAGAGAGAGAGAGAGAGAGAGAGAGAGAGAGAGAGAGAGAGATAGAGAGATAGAGAGATAGAGAGATAGATAAAAAAGTTTTGTGTTTGCTTAGAAGCAAAAATGTGGTCCAGGTTTAGCTTCTTTGCGTCACGTGCCAAGAGACGTGTGTGCGCAACAAGGAGTCTCTGCCTCATCATCTTGTGTGTTAAATGCAAGATGCTTTCATTTTAGAATTTCTTTAGGATCTCTTATTGTATGTGTACTGAAGTCATGTAGGGTAGGCCCAGATTAAAAATAAAGACGATATTAAGAAGATCCAAAAAGGAAGAAGCGCTAAATTTCAGCAGCGCCTAGGTACTATATATATATATATATATATATATATATATATATATATATATATATATATATATATATATATATATATATATATATATATATATATATATATATGGGTTTCCAACCCAACCCAACTCAAATAAACATACTACCGAGAAACAGCATGGTATGCAGCTAGTTAGGATATGTTTGGATATTGTCTTCGTCTTATCTTGCAATTTTGCAACAAGACGAGAACTACAGCACCTTTAGCCAAGACAGCATCTCTTACTTTCAGAGGGAAGAGGATGGGGAACCAGGAAAACATTCCTGGGGAGTGCGTCTCCGGCCTAATACCTGAAACACAAAATAAACATTTGAACTGCTGCTTCCACAACCTCAATCACTGCTGCTGTCACACAATGAGTGACACTTACTAAGCATGACGTCTTTGTACAGCGTGGTCTCGAAATACCCAGCGAAACCATGAAGCACCGAGTTACAGCCAACAGTGAAGCGCAGACATTGATATCTGTTATTGTTCATATCTGAGAAAGAGAAAGATAGATAAATATATCATTAAGGCAACTAATTATGCTATAAAGAAGAAAAACGTATTTGTATACAGACTGGAATTGGATCACTTACCTGAAGTGGGGTGCACAAAGGTAAAGCAGGGTTTGGGGTCAGCAAGCTGGTGGAAGTTGTGCAGTCTCACAACATACGGTGTCTCAAAGTGACACTCCGGATCCTTGTCCCGCTCCCGACAGCTTCGCACTTCATTATACAGTTTAGATGAGGACAAGGGTGCCAAAAAAGAGGTGTAGGAGCAGGGAATACTCACTCCATCATCTGCAAAAGAAAAAGAGAAACTGGGATGCCATTGTGTCGAATGATATCAAACATACAGTGCTGTTTGTTAGTAAATACAAAATGAAGCCATTGAAACCCTTGCTGCATCGGAAGTAGTCCACTTTGATCTAGGCAGCAGTCACACAGCAAAGTCTGGTCTTTTGGGGTTAGTCTTAGCCTGACGAACACCAGACTGATGGGCCTGGTTGAGGAGCTGCCTTGCTCAGGGAGCAAAATCAGACAGCACTACGGTCTTCCGCCCTTGGTAGTACAGCTAGCCGGTGCGGAGAGTCCATTACTGTAGGTTTTTCCAAATTACAGCAGTGTGTGACAGTCAGACGCATTTATGATAGAAATGACTTCACAAATTGGGCAAAGCCAGCACTGGCTTTCTATTAAAATTTGCCGTTCCACCTTAAGTAGCACAGCAATTACATTTAAGAGCTTGTTCAGGTGACAAAGTAACTGCTGTTCCACTTAAGGTGGAATGGAAAAGATTTTAGAAATTCAGCACCATTTTTGCCAGAAAGCTATATATACACACACATTTTTTTTTCAGATTTACATTGGATGTTAAAAGTGGTTTTTACTTAAAACTGAGGGAAATCACTTTTAGACCCAATCCCATTTCATCCCTTGTGCCTAGCACTTAACCCTTACCCCTCTTTTCAAGGGGCAAATTTTTAGGGCTACATAGCTTACGTTTGATTTCCCTCAATTAAATAAATACATACATACATGCAATAACCCACGTACTATCTTAGTTTAACGTTACTTTAATGTATTATGGTCCTTCCCCCTACTGTCCTAAATGTAACTAAAGCCCCGCAGTGATCTTGCTGAACTTTATCCTCCTCTGCAATCATGGAAGTCGGCCGGGTCGCCTACAGAGCACCGCTAGTACCCTGTGAATGAAGTAAATGTTCTTTATTTTAGAGTTGTCCCATTTCATAGTGAAAGATTTCAACCACCATCCATTGTAACTCCGTTCCAAAGGGGCAAGGTAACTCTCGAAAACGGTTATGGTACTCTCGGCTTTGGATATAAATTTAAAAAATGGTATTGGGCCTTAATCTACAGAATCATCTGTTTCTCAGTACCTTTGAGAAAGTGCTGTGCTCCATCAAGGCATTCAGGTGAAAGCTCGTTGTCTCCAAATGACCCTAAAAGCTCGCTGACAATGATGTCGGCTTTCTCTGGAGCCGCCCAATCCCGCATGTCACATGACACAACAGTCACCTGATCTCCCCATTCCTCAAATTTCCAGTTCTCCAGGCTGAGAGAAAAAAAAAAATAAAGGGGGGAAAATTACTGTCATTGTTTCTGTGACACATAACAGAAGAACATAAAAGTATGTTTTCTTTCCAGGACTTACAATATACATTTAAAATACATGAGTAACCCACGTACGTGATAACAGCATTGGGATTTTTCTCTACAGCGTACACGCGCAATTTCCTGTCCGCCTGTTTGGCGGCACGCAGTGATGAATTGACCAGAGGACCGCGTCCAGCACCTAGCACCATCAGCACCCTGATGAAGACAGAGGAGTTTTTCAAAATTACAAAAGATAGTCATAGTGCAATATATATAATCTGTTAATTTGTGATATTGGCCTACGCAGTACTGATAGCACAAAAGGCTGAAATATGCAAATGAGCTCTCCGACTAATCATGTTTTACTGTGTGCTGTGAGGGTCCTAATCAATCACAGACACTCCACATAAGTTTCTGTGGATCAACAACAAATGTAAATAATTTGTCAAAAATGACAGCTTGTCTTCGCCACTTTAGAACCGGCCTTCTTGGCGGTGAGAGGAAATGCTGTGCTATCTGTTAAGTGTCACTGCTCCTCAGTAGTGTGAGCTCGAGAGATGCATTTTTGCCTCTTTAAACTAGAGCAACAGTAATAACAACTAAAATACAAGCTCAAATGTGTCTGTGTGGGTGATTTACTTCCTACACCACCTTTTTTTACTTCCTTACGTAAACCTACAAAGTAAAAGAATAAAAAACATTTCCACGTTGAAACTACGGATGCTGGAAGCCTGTGCTAGCATTTCTTCTGCGGTGTTGCTATCAGTGTGTGAAGAGTGGGAGAAGAGGGCTGCACTGACAATCCAACACAATGGGCAGCACTTTGAACACATTTTATTAGTGGTCAGAAACTTGTAAATAACTCATGAAAGAATAAAGTTACGTTAAAACCAACCACACCATTGTTTTTCTTGTGAAATTCTCAATAAGTTTGATGTGTCACATGATGACCCTCTTCCCATTAAAAAAACTAAAATTAGATCCAAAATGGCCGCCATGGTCACCACCCATCTTGAAAAGTTTTCCCCCTCCCATATACTAATGTGCCACAAACAGGAAGTTAATATCACCAACCACTCCCATTTTATTTGGGTGTATCCATATAAATGGCCCACCCTGTACAATCCACATTCTTCATTTGACTGGCTTTGGTTAGATAGTCACAGTCAATCAGTAAGTTGAGGTAGACCAGAGAACCAGCTCACAACAAAAGTTGAGGAATGCTCAAAAAACACCTGTTTGGAACGTTCCACAGGAGAACAGGTTAATTGGAAACAGGTGAGTGTCATGACTGGGTATACACGGTGTGCAGAATTATTAGGCAAATGAGTATTTTGATCACATCATCCGTTTTATACATGTTGTCCTACTCCAAGCTGTATAGGCTTGAAAGCCAACTACTAATTAAGTAAATCAGGTGATGTGCATCTCTGTAATGAGAAGGGGTGTGGTCTAATGACATCAACACCCTATATAAGGTGTGCTTAATTATTAGGCAACTTCCTTTCCTTTGGCAAAATGGGTCAGAAGAGAGATTTGACGGACTCTGAAAAGTCAAAAATTGTGAGATGTCTTGCAGAAGGATGCAGCAGTCTTGAAATTGTTCGGTGATCACGCTTCAAAAGTTTGGCAATCAAGCGTTTCATGGCAAATAGCCAACAGGGTCGCAAGAAGCGTGTTGGAAAAAAAAAGGCGCAAAATAACTGTCCATGAATTGAGGAAAATCAAGCATGAAGCTGCTAAGATGCCATTTGCCACCGGTTTTGCCATATTTCAGAGCTGCAACGTTACTGGAGTATCACAAAGCACAAGGTGTGCGATATTCAGGGACATGGCCAAGGTAAGGAAGGCTGAAAAACGACCACCTTTGAACAAGAAACATAAGATAAAACGTCAAGACAGGGCCAAGAAATATCTTAAGACTGATTTTTCTAAGGTTTTGTGGACTGATGAAATGAGAGTGACTCTTGATGGGCCAGATCGATGGGCCCGAGGCTGGATTAGTAAAGGGCAGAGAGCTCCACTCCGACTCAGACGCCAGCAAGGTGGAGGTGGGGTACTGGTATGGGCTGGTATCATCAAAGATGAACTTGTGGGACCTTTTCGGGTTGAGGATGGAGTGAAGCTCAACTCCCAGACCAACTGCCAGTGCATTTTTGCTTGTGCATTTTTGAAAGTCTAACTAAAAAGGCTGTATAAAACTGAATAGAAATTAGAAAAATGGTTCAAATAAAATGTGCAGGAAATTGCAGACATTAGCAGAGACTCCCCAAAGCAATAACAACACAAGAATCATCAGTTGCCTGTTGCTCTTTCAGAATCCTCACTGACACATAAATAACTTTGTCTTTACACATATCACTGTAAAGCTGACTTTGACCATTCTGCACAACACAGTCATCTCCTGGGACAGCAACAGCTCAAAAACCTAGAATCACACATCTAATACACTGCTATCAAAAAAGCTTTCAATTCTGACATTAATAGTTTTGGATTTCAATTAAAGTCACTGTGTGTGTGATTAATGTCACCCCCTGGTGGCACTTCCTCTGTTGGTTTCAAAATCTGACTGAACAGATCTGCTACGTTGTGTCATTTGCCTTCATGTTCATATGAAGCAAAAGCTGCTTTTTAATGTCACTTACACAACTTGACATTCCAAGGAGTTTATTTCTCACCAAAAAAATAACATCAAAAAAATGTTAGCCATTCAGGCGTAATTATCTTGAACAGTGCAGAGCTGTAAATAGTCACATTGCTCTCCTTTGAGCACCGTGTGGGAACATTTAACATCATTTGCTGAAAATAACTCACTTTTCTGTGACTAATCAGGACACTTAATCAACTCCTTGATCCTGATGCAATAGGCATACAGATTGCGGAGAGAAAACTGTGCAAGAAAATGGTCGCAATTAGTTATACTGTTCTATTCGTCACACTGAAGCCGGTGCAGAGCTGCGGTGCCCGTCTCATGAAGCACGTCAGAAGCCCTAGAAGTTGAACTAGTCCTTTAGCTCAGATTTAGATGCTCAAGCTAGGATGAATCCTCCTGCATATCCACGTGAAAAGTCGACATTTTTGATGAACAGTGAATCATTTTTTAAACCACACTGCCGTGTTAGTGCTTACTAGAGTAATAACAGCTTTATTGATAAATCACTTTATATGATTCGTTTCCTCCACTGAAAAGCGTTTTTTTGTCATGTGAATGGCTCCACAAAACAGGCCGGAGGGTCCAAGAGCTGTTAATGAGCCATAAACAGGGTTTCACAAAGCCAGGTTTCTTGGTTAGCCAGCTAACTTTAAACTAAGGTTTATTGAGCCTGGGGTTTTTTTGTCTCACAACAGTGGATCACTTTTTACTGGGCGACAATTAAAGCTGCGAGACTAATCTGCTCCAGGGTTACGATTTCAGATCGCAAACAGAATTTTGGCCAGCCAGGGCTGAGCTTCTGACCAATCAGGGTCTGTCTCTTGAAAGAACTGGCCCCCAAGTCTCTTTTCCCCCTTCCTAATATTTGTGGCATCAATCACATTAAAAACATTGCTTTTCAGAGGTTACAATCATTCTCAGATACTAAGGGTGTCATGATACGCATTTTAATATTTTTTTTTCCTGTATGTGCTGCGTATCGAATACAGGTAGATTCAATTTTATAAAATAAATGATATCTGGAATGGTTTCTAGCAGAACCCATGATATTTGCTTAGCCTACCTTGGACAAAGCTCAAGTTAGCTTCTCATTTGCCAGCTTCCTACCAGAATTTTGTTATACCTTAAATACTGTAGCTGTTACGTTTCTCAGAGGAAATTTTGAATAAGAAGCTGAATTCAGCGTCGTCTTCTGTGGATGGCTGATGAGCTCAGCTGTTTGAAATGAAGAGAGCAAGCTTGTGCTGAAATAAAGTTTTCCTAGTGTTTATCTCCTGGTAAGAACGTTCTGGTTTCCAGGTTGACTATAAGAGCGTGGGCAAAGAGTTTATAAACTGAACTGTGACACTGCCAACACTGAGCAAGCCTACTCCATGTTAATGCCCATAGTTTTGTAAAGGTGGCATCCAATGGCTCACAGTTGTGATGGTCAGGGGCCCAAATACCTTTGGCCATATAGTGTAGCAAGAATATAAAGCCATTTTAATTGGCACAAACTTGGTGGAAGCGGGGATAGCGTTATTTTATACAGGTGTAAATGCTTCCAAACTCTTCCGAAAAAACAAGCTGCTCACCACCTCATGTGTAACAAGATTGGCTGTGTCACAAATGTCACTCATGTGTGTGTGTGTGCGCAGACTAGAGGACTAATCACAGCTTGAGTTTCTCAACTTGGGTTAACAGAGACAGCTGCTAACAGCAGAGTATGAACGGCACAGAGTGTAGAGTGGAGTGACCCGATTTTGCTCCGAGCATGGAGTGGCCTTTTAGAAAGTCAGCACATCAGTGTTTTTCCCTCACACTCAAATCGTTCCACTACTGCTCCACCCAACGAGCCAGCCCCTTTTCAACACTGACAACCTCTGTGTGACAGTCAATCACACAGTGTTTGTGCCACAGCACTGTTCAGCAAGTCTGTTGTGATTCTCTCAGATCACAAAGTTCTACACATTTAGGGTGTTTTCACAGTAGAACTTTTTTGCGGATCCAGGAGCGCTTGCTCTGCGAGTTTGGTATGCTCGGTCAAGCATGAAAGCTGTTTGAGCTCGGGAGCGGCCCAGAAATTGATCTCTAGTCCTCCTGATGTCCGTGGTCTGGGGTGTGCTTCCAGCAAACTCTGGTGTGGTCCACTGCATGCATGGAAGCCATCCCTCCCTGCGCGTATGTGGGGCTGTGTTATTCGTTCATTTTGTAACTTGATTGCTTCGACTTATCACATTACCTCCCTTTTCAAGTTTCGTGATTGCAGGAAATGGATTGTTGTGGACAAAAAATAAAAAGGGACATGAGCGTGTATTTAGGAAAATGATACAAAGCAGCAAGCAGATGAAGCTACTGCCTTCTACCTCTGCAAAACAGAAAAGCGACGTACGAATTTCGGAAGTTATTCTTGTGTGTGACAGCAAACCAGCGATAATAAGTCTCTCACTAAAACGAGCTCAGAACCAGTCCCGGGTGCAGATTCAGGTATTGGGGGACAAGTGTGAAAATGCCCATATTCTTGTAGTCAGTCAATCATTTTTGCTTCGCAACTGTAAGAGAAGATTGTACTAAAAGCATGTGTATTTGTTTACTCTCAGCAGATTTCTGGCTTGTGACTGGGCCATCGTTCCAAGTGAAAAAAGCCTGTGTAGCACAGCATGTTAATTAGCTTTTTTAGTAACAGCCATAAATTATATAATTCTAGAAATAAATTGTGTACCGTCTTGTCAATATGTTCAACACAAATTCAATATCATATCCTATATGAACTGGACAAGGAGCGCATTTTCTCTGCTGTATAAGCAAGTAGCAGAAGACAGAGTCACAGCAGCGAGGAAATCTCTGCCACTCCAGAAATAAAGGTCCTGTGAAGGTACATTTTTCGTTCATCAAGGTACAAGGTACCCTTAAGAGGTATAACAATGGTTTTAAGCTCCAATTGTGAACCTTAAATAAGTCTTTCCTGAGTACATATTTGTACCTTTTCAGAACCTAATAAAAAAAGAACAATAAAATAAAAGCCCTGGAGACGAGACGGGGTGTGTGGAGTCAGTACAACTTAGAAAATACCATTTCAATGGATTCTTGTACAATTATGTTCCTTGACTAAAGTTACTGAGATGTACCCTTGAGGGAACCACCCCAGTGACGAGAGAGGTCCTGCCCCAGTGACAGTTTACTACCTTTATTTCTGAGAGTGCACTCCACTCACATACTCTGGTTAACAGTCATCATAAGCTGCGTTTGCTGGGGTTTATGAAGCTGACATTTGGTCACAAACGTTGTCCAAACTGAGCCAGATCCCAAGTTAAGTGTGCATCACAAGTTGCCACGATGATGTAGCTGGATAACAACTTATCCAATGTTGAGAGACGGAAAACCCAAACTAAGCTTAAAGTTAGCAACAAACACTGCCATCTTGCTGGAAGCAGGGCATTAATTTCCACAAGCTTCTATAGTACATTTTATGGTTATATTAGCTCTAAGATCAAATTAGTCTCAGGTGAGACTGCATAATTAAAGCTTTGCTGCAAATGGGAAAGTCCTGGCAACAGAAGCGTAAACATGAAAGTGGGAACACTTACTGTACATTAGTTTCTTTTTGCTCCTCTGGAACTCTGTCTAGCAGGCATTTATACACCGCCTGGAGAGAGAGTGAGCGAGAGAGAGAGAGATGAATTACTCAAATCAGTGGAGCGTTATAATACAGCCGTACCAAGAGCAACACAAAGATCAAAAACATTCACAGGCGTGATGCATGTGAATGGGAATGTACAAAGGAAAGGCTGCAGCTGCTGAGCCACTGCGTTTCTCTGTTCTACTCACCTGCTGGTATTGTGAATACTTAATGGGGTCTTTTTCAAAAACCTCATACGTCTGGGACTCTAAATTGTCCATTAGAGGCTGAAAAGAGTAATGAAATAGTAAATGAGAATAGTTAGAAAACATAAGAATGAGACATATAAAAGGGCTGAAAGCTAAAACAGGGAGGGGGTGGTCTGTCCATTCACGTGTAGAAGCAAAATTCCAGCTGATGTATTGTTTGGCCAATATTAACTTTGTGATTTTATCAACACAGATACAAGAGGCTCGGAATAAAAACACACCTCTAATATTAAGAAAACCAATCATGTGTGAGGTTTATAATAGGTTCATACTCAAATGCCAATCAAAATCTGCTAACCTTTTATTTACCATTACTGCCAAAACAACAGGACATGACCAACCTTTAGCATGAAGATAATCATTACAAAATCAGTAATAAGCTGAATTAATAAGAACTGTTATTTATTTACGTCTATTATTATAAAGCCTTACCGAGGTTCACAAATACAACCAGAAAAAGAAACAGAACTGCTTGTAGCCAAGTCAGATTCTGCAAGGGAAGTCAAAATTTGGTACACCACCTGTAGAATGGTCACCTGCATTGTTCAGCGTTCATGATCAATTATATTATGTCCTAAAGCAACAAATTTGTGTAACCTTATCGAAGACCTGAATGTAGTTTAGGAGAAATTTTAGGGACATATTTACAGAAAACATCTGTGTGAATACTGACTTCATGTTTGTCAGCAACATTAACCTTGTAGTTTCAGGGCTAAACTTAAAAGAAGCAAAACCATGTCTTGGCTTATCAACATCATTGAGGTAAGTGGACAATGTTATGTCATTTTCTGCCACAATTTCTATAAGAGCCTGTGCTGTTTAGGAAATGTAATAATTAAGTATAATTATCACTACTGGGACAACAATCATATGAGTCAGCCCCTAACACACACCTGTAATGGTGACTGTAGGTAGTCTTCATAGCCCTTGGCAAACAGCTCATAAGCGTTGGGTGCTGGACGGTTCTGGTTGAGGTACTCCAGGTACTGCAGGTAGGAGCGGAAGTCTTTCTCGCTGTGGCGATTCGTCCCGGTGAATATAAACTGAGCCTCCAGCTGGACAAGACAAGAAGAAATCACTCAACTTGGAGTGGACTGACTGATTTTTATGTTGCAGCATACTGGCAAGTTTTCTGAGGTATCCCAGGCATAGACTAGGTTATGACAAGGACCAACTGGGTGAAACAATTTGCTACAGCGCCACCCACAGGCAAACCAAAGCTGCATCTCTAGTTACTCAAGAATTCCAAAGGCAGGAGCTTGCTGATTGTGGGTGGAGCAACTAAACAAGGACAGCATAACGTCACAATAGGCCTCATTCACCAACCATACTTGATAAGAAAAATCTTTAACACCCACCAACACAGTTTTTACGAAGATTGTCATTCAAAAACGTTTTCTTATTTGGGATTTGTTCTTAGGTAAGAACAGAATGTACACAAACATCTCATTTCCACAGTTCAAAAAAAGTTTAGGGAAAAAAAAAAAAAAAAAAAAAAATCAGGAAGACACTGGTTCCTGATTTATTGGAAGTTACTGAGGCCCAATAAGTTTCTTTTCAGGGACCCTTCCAATGTTTAAGGGACCTAAGAGTTTAATTACGCAGTCCTGGCCCCCCCCCAGGACCCCTGCATTTCGCACCTTGCCCCCTACCTCAGAACTCACTTTATGAATCAATAAGTTGGAGTGCCTACCTTGAAGAGGCGGAATATGATTCTCTGATGGGCTTTTGAGAGGACTGGAAATCCCTTCTTGTTGGTCAGAAAAATGCTGGTAGGAAGAATGGCAGCTTTGATTGGTTCCCCAAGCCACTTATCAATCACTGTGTCGGAAGGAATGTCTGCACCAATCTCGATAGCTTCAAGTGGATGAAAAAGATGGAGTTAAGAGACTGATTAATGGTAAAGATTAAGTTAGAGGCTAATAAACGAACAATCAGATTTATGTTGTGTGGAATGTTCAAACAGGGAAAATCTCACCTAGGCAAATCCTTTTGTTGTAGTCACAGAGAGTTCTGAATGAATGCCACCTAACAAAGAATCAAAGGGGAAAGAGAAAGGCCAATAATTAAACAGGAAAATGTGCACTTGAAAGATACAGGAGATCAAGTTCTCAATCAGGTCTTTGATAAGAACTCCAGTGGCAGACTGTGACTATTAGAGCTAGGCTTTCAGTTGAAAGACAAACGTCTACTCTGTCAAAAACAGGGAAAAAGAACCACATTACTATGATAATACCAAGTTCTGCTAGTGTCCTTATGGGATTCTAGTAGTATGTTAGCACTAAGCCAACTTATTCAGGACCTGTCCAGAGGGACAAAAGGAATGTCTTTTCCCATGAAACTGGTCCCACAAATTGTAAACCAAAACATGACTGATTGCTTATCTTGGTAGTTTATCTAACATTTAAAGCCTTTTGTCCAGCTCCTGAAGTCCTAACCAATGGGAAAGCTTGCTTGGTTGTAAACCAGATGCCACTGAAATCCTCATTGGATTATTTGCTTTTTGATGTTTAAGATATTAACTACTCCCCTCAATAAACAAATAAATAAACAAATAAAAAGAGCATTAGGCAATATTTACAGTTTAAATACAACAAGCATGACAATTTTACAGAACATCAACCTTAACAATAAACATTATAGCTTGTAACTATTAAAATAAAAATGTAAACTTTTCAATAAAGCAGTTAAAATGAAATTCAAACAAGCAATTTCTCCAGTTGTGTTGCACATTACTTAGTCTAGTAGTTAATTAAAAGATATAATAAACTAATGGGTTACACAACTCAACATCAGAGACTAATCATTTGCAGTTTACACACACACACTTAGTTATTTGTTCTCCATCCCTGTTGCTCTGTCCTAATTACGATTTAATGACTGCTGCCTATTGGGTTGCATATGATGGAACATAATTAGAAATACCAAACATACTTTCTGAGACAATCTACATTATAATAAGATCTTGAGGACAACAGATGAAGCCCATTTTTAGAATTGCACTTCTACATCATGACACTATTTACCAGTGGTGGACAGTGACGAAGTAAATGTAATTCGCTATTGTACTTAAGTAGCCTTTTCAACACACAAAAAAGTAGTTATAAAAAAGTAAGTTTTTCCAATTTGGATGACTTTTTACTTTCACTCCACTACATTTCAAAGCCAAATATCTCACTTTTTACTCCACTATATTTTGCGTAATCCGTCATTCCTTTAGGTTTTATACACACAAACCAAACATGTCAAAGTGAAAGAAGCATAAAGCAAGAGCACCAATCAGGGCACAGCGGTCACTTTGTTTTGAGCTTGCTTTGACCTGTTGGACATACCGACCCAGTGCAGCACGCGGTTCAACGTCAGTGCAGCAGCGTAAAATTCAACAAACGATGAACTAACCTAACTTTGTGTAAATAGACAATAGAAAAATATGTCCACATATGCAGTCGTGACAAACTCATTTTACAGCAAATTTGTTTTGGCTAATTTGTTCACGAACATAGACCTACAGATATAATGTAGTAAAGGAAACTCGTTTGTGATCCTGAGTTTAAAACAAGTCATCAAACTTAAACTTGTAACTAAGGTGCAAATAAATCTTAAACCGAAACTTTGCTTGTTCGCAAAAGGTTATTTCAGAGCCACTCAGTTCTACCTGATGGAAATTGTTTGCCTTTAGTGTTTTGTGCTTATGATAATTTTAATAGACATTAGCATCACTAATTAATGACATTCTATTAAAAGACTGGTTTACTAAGAGAGACACTGGAGTATTTTCACCTAAAATGAGTTCATGAAGCGAGTCTTGTTGCAAAAACAGTAGTGGAACATTAGAGATATAATTAATCTTTAGTACTTTTACTGTCAATACTTAAGTACATTTGAAGACAAATACTTTTGTACTTTTACTCAAGTAGGTCTAAAGGGAGGAACTTCTACTGGAGTAATATTTTACCTACTTTAACTCAAGTACAGGGTGGGCCATTTATATGGATACACCCAAATAAAATGGGAATGGTTGGTGATATTAACTTCCTGTTTGTGGCACATTAGTTTATGGGAGGGGGGAAAACTTTTCAAGATGGGTGGTGACCATGGCAGCCATTTTGAAGTCAGCCATTTTGGATCCAACTTTAGTTTTTTCAATGGGAAGAGGGTCGTGTGACACATCAAACTTATTGAGAATTTCACAAGAAAAACAATGGTGTGCTTGGTTTTAACGTAACTTTATTCTTCCATGAGTTATTTACAAGTTTCTGACCACTTATAAAATGTGTTCAAAGTGCTGCCCATTGTGTTGGATTGTCAGTGCAGCCCTCTTCTCCCACTCTTCACACACTGATAGCAACACCGCAGAAGAAACGCTAGCACAGGCTTCCAGTATCCATAGTTTCAGGTGAACAGTAGATGAACAATTTCTTGGAAAGTGGATTGGTTGTCGTGGGCCAGTTGAATGGCCCCCAAGGCCTCCCGATCTGTCCCCCTTAGACTTTTATCTTTGGGGTCATCTGAAGGCAATTGTCTATGCTGTGAAGATACGAGATGTGCAGCACCTGAAACTACGGATACTGGAAGCCTGTGCTAGCATTTCTTCTGCGGTGTTGCTATCAGTGTATGAAGAGTGGGAGAAGAGGGCTGCATTGACAATCCAACACAATGGGCAGCACTTTGAACACATTTTATAAGTGGTCAGAAACTTGTAAATAACTCATGGAAGAATAAAGTTACGTTAAAACCAAGCACACCATTGTTTTTCTTGTGAAATTCTCAATAAGTTTGATGTGTCACATGACGACCCTCTTCCTATTGAAAAAACTAAAGTTGGATCCAAAATGGCTGACTTTAAAATGGCCGCCATGGTCACCACCCATCTTGAAAAGTTTTCCCCCTCCCATATACTAATGTGCCACAAACAGAAAGTTAATTATCACCAACCACTCCCATTTTATTTGGATGTATCCATATAAATGGCCCACCCTGTACATGATTTGTGCACTTCGTCCACCACTGCCATTTACCTACTCAATATACTGCTTGTTGTCTCATCTTCATTCTACATCATACACAGTTTCCTCACCAGCCCCAGGTCTTCTCTTCATTGTTGCTATCATCAATTTGATTCGAGGGCTCATTCTCAATGAGGTCTTCACGAGTGTCCTCGGGCGCCAGCAGGGGAACTCGGATCCAGAACTAAATCAGAGTAGCAGATTAAAACTAAACAAACCAGTTCATAAATAAGTAACATGCAACATTTCATATATCAAAGCGACATGGGCTTCTAATTATACCTGTATGTTTATAAATACATACTGGAAACGCCTTGAAGACAGTTCAATCAGTCTTTGAGTGTCTCGAAATATTAGATAACAGCATCTACTTGCCTCAACAGAGAACAGCTTGATAGCCGTGTAACTGTTAAGACTGTGGACAAAAATTAATGTCTAAGTTTAGAGAACAGAGCTTTTGATCCAAAGTAGCTGTCCTCTCACCATGGAAGAGTGGTGTCCTGTATGGATGTGGTTGAGCAGAACTCGGGCCAGGTTGGCACACTGTGGACCCTTCAGGGGGATCATGAAGGCTGGAAGCCCCAGATAGGCACAGAAATTCAGCTCCTGTACCAGTGCCTGCAGCAAGGATGCAGAGTTAATCATGAGTACTGTGAGGATCCAAACACAGACAAAAGCAGTCTTGCTACTTATAGGTTAGGAATGACTCCAACAGCTGGTCCCAGTTAGAAAAACATCAGACATTCAGACATCTGCTCCAAACAACTGCAATAGCTCAGATGGAGTGGTGGGGTAGAAGTGGGCTTGATGTTTCCACTTTAGCACCTGTCAGCTACAGCAAAGGATGTGCCCTCAATCTAAAGCCTTCTGCACACCAATATGGATACCTTTGTAAACGCTGTTTGTGTGAAAAGATGATAGGAAAACATCTATACTGAGCACACACACCATACTTAAGCCAGAAGTGTGTCATTTCTGCCAAGCAGTCTGTTGTGATGGCTCACAAAACCAAGCAGGGCTGAAACAGTTATTCAATGGCACAACCCTATTTCTTATTTTTACCCCTACCCTCGTTTTCAAGCGTCACCTTGCCCCTTGGAACTGAGTAACAACAGGTAGTGGTTGAAATCTTCCCCTCCAAAATGGGACTCTCAAATAAAAAGAACATTACTTCATTATCAGGGTACTAGCGGTGCTCTGTAGGCGACCCGGCCCGTCTTCGGTGATAGCAGAGGAGTTCAGCAACTTCACTGCTGGATTTTACTAACAGTTTTAAATGGTGCAGCAGTCACATTCTGGTGCTTCAGTAGTCAGAAGTGCTGGACAATTTAAAGTGGAACGGGAAAGTTAGCTAGCTAGCTACTGAGACATCAGCATATTATTAGGGATTTTTGTTTGTTAGGGACTACAATTGAAATGACATTCAACTAAGATAAAATATAAAATATTTTCTCATATCTGTGGGTTTCTTTGGTCCATCTTGCCAGTCACCCCCCCCCCCCCAAACAAAACACTCCATTTAGAGTGAAACTCTGAAAAACTAACACTTCACCCCACCCCTCTATCTGTAGCTCAAAATAAAAGTTGCCGTGGTGGTAATTTAGCTCTTGGTGAACAGGACATCAGTTTGTCAGAACATGACCAAACATTTTGTTACATCACTTCACAATTACAGGCTAATTAATCTGTTATTAATCAATTACTTCACATGAAAAATCTAAAATATTTATAAAAAAATGATTTGTATATCATAGCCAGACTGCTTTATTTTGCATGGACAAAAGTAAAGTTATACTGCTTTTTAACTAAAAAGTGGATTCAAGCCAGAAAAAAAATCAAAAAGCCAAGAATCCTGAAAGTCTTATAACAACACAGACATTTTAGTCTCTTTCACAGCAACAGTGATCATGTGAAAACACCATGTCAGTGTGGCCAAAAGACCTTCATATGATCTTCATATGCATTCATATTAGTGTGTATGATGCTTAAAAGATCTTTCTTTCATGAATTTTCCTGTTACAGGAATGAAGGCATTTAAAAAATAAAATTTTTAGATCAGGGGTGTCAAACTCCGTTCCTGGCAGGCCACAGCTCTGCACAGAGCTGTCCCTGCTCCAACGCTTCAGCTGTGTTCCAAAAGCTAGACTCTATTTCTAGACCACTGTGTCACTGAAGACTGTTCCAATCAAAAGGACGCTGTGAACACAGCTGAGAAACGCAGCCTACATTCTGACAAACTCAAGATGCTACTTGAATCACTGTCTTACATCACCCATAATCTTTTAGAAACCTGTCTGACCCAAAGAGAGCGCATGCCTGTAGATGCAATCAAGTACAACGTCAAAAAGGCCAGTAAAATGTATACCTTTCTCTGTGGCAACCTGGCTTCTGGAACACAGCTTCTGAATTCAACTCACAAAGTCTTGCCAATTCGCAGATTGCTGAACAGATGTGTTTACTGAGGCACAAAGCTACACTGCAGAGCTGCGCCCCACACGTGATTTAAATGATGGGAAGTCTTAACTTACTGCCTCTGAATTCCTGCGCTCAGTGGTCAGCTCGGAGTCCGTCTCTATCCATGGAGAAAGCTTTCCCACAATCAGAGTGTTCCAGTCTAGTTGAGAAAATACAGCGGTAATTAAACATTGAATACAAATGATTAATAACGTCTACACATTAATAAGCTAACTTTATTCAATTTACAATTAAAACTAGTTGCTGTTAATATAGTGTTTCTTTCGAAAATAAAGGTTTTGTTTTATTATTTTAATTCTACAAGTCACACCACAAAAATGAACAGGAAACAGACAAGAACAGATAATTGCACAAACATCTGTACCAACAGCTAGGCCTACCACAGCAACAGCCAAGCAACACCTTAGTATTCACCTGGGATAACACAGCAACCCCATTGCAACTACCTGTGAAACCATAGCAGTGGCCTACTAACAACTTAGCTACCTGGGATTTCACAGCAACAACTTCAAGCTAACTTCTTTTTACCACTCGAATAAGTACAAGCATAAGATTATGTGGCTGCATGGTTTAATCTCAAGAGTCCCATAATCTTGCATCTTTAAGGAATAGAGGCTTGTGAGATTCTGGGGGAAAAGGTTCATGTACTGTGGGCTGGAAATCCTCTCTTTTAATACAAAGCATTGCTGCTCTAAAATACCCTTTTCTGCTAATTATGAACACTCACTGATATAAATAAACTGACCTGCATGGCTAGAATAGTCACCAATGTCTGCATCATGAGTCATTGAAATAATGCGATTTCCAAAGTTCAGGAAAGGCAAGTGGCCAAGCTTTCAAATCTTTATTTGTGTGCCCTCAAATGTTTAAATATATTGTAATCTGAAATTATTTTCCAATATACAAAACTGTCTACATCCACATAAGCGTGCTCATCATATCCACAAAAGCTCACGCTTCATGTGTTACAAAAACCAACGGTTTCAAACAGATGGGTGATGAGACTTCTTTACAAAAACTCCAACATAGTCATTACAAGCAAAAATAAGCACAGCGTGTGTATGCATGAGCAAAAAAAATGTGTTGCCGCTAAAAAAGTCTCTAAATGCCAGTAGCTGCGATACGGTGTGCAACAGAGCCTGCTACCGTTATTCAGCTTATAAAGCTGACATATTGCTTTGTTCACCGATATATCTCATTAACTGCTAAGTGTATTAACTGTCTGTCAGCCAAGCTGTTTGGAAAAAGAAATCAGTGCGGCCTTTAGATGTGACTACAGCTTCACTGTGATTGTGCTACAGATCTCTGCTGCAACCCACGTCTGAACGTTTAAATGTAAACCCCCAAGACTGAAGGCAGTAGTGTAAGTCAAAAAGAAAGAAAATGAAAAAGAACTAATCCAGTCTGACTGTCATGATTGCAATCTGGTCATAACTGTGTACACGGAGTGGACCCGAGTCGGAATTATCACTGCCATCATATCTCTGTTGTCAGAAGAAAACCTTGTATCTCCAAAATGGTAAATTTACAGGAGAAGAAAAAAAAAAAACTACTTTTAATGCAAGTCAAAGGAACCAGACTTTTTTCCAAGTAATCGTGGGCCGTTTCTTTTAGTCCAATCATCATGAAATTAACATAAAGGGTAATAGAAGTTTTCAAATTATGTCAAAAACTCAAACTTTAAAAATGAAGATACAAGGTTTTCATCTGACAACAAATGATAAGTCAACCTCAGCACGTAAACCTGCATTTAACATCACCATCCACAAAATCCACAAACTGGAGTGGAGGAATGACGCAATTATCTGATGAATGTCGACTCAACTGCATCAATTTTGGAACTGGCGGTAATAACATTCGATAAATTATGTGCACATTTTTATGGCTAAAATGAATCTTTCAGGCTATTTTCAACATTAAAAAGGTAAAAGAAAAAAAGTTTGGCATGGTGTTATTTGGGGTTCAATAGTTTCTGTAGTCACATTTGTTCCTTCCATACATTTTTAAAAATAAACCCATTTGGAAATAATCAAACTGGACCAGGTTTCCCAAAAGCATCTTTATGTTAAGATCATCTTAACTAGTAGAGAGTGTGCTCAGTGCTCGCTCTACCACTTAACACTCCTTCTTTCGGCTGCTCCCTTTAGGGGTCGCCACAGCGGATCATCTGCCTCCATCTTGCCCTATCCATTGCCTCCTCTACTTTCACACCAACCATCTCCATGTCCACCTTCACTACATCCATAAACCTTCTCTGAGGTCTACCTCTTCTCCTTCTGCCCGGCAGCTCCATCTCCAACATTCTTTGACCAATATATCCACTATTCCTCCTCAACATGTCCAAACCATCTCAACCTGGCCTCTCTGGCTTTATCTCCAAACTGCTCCACCTTCACTGTCCCTCTGATCTGCTCATTTCTAATCTCGTCCATCCTTGTCACTCCCAATGAAAATCTCAGCATCTTCATCTCCGCCACCTCCAGCTCAGCCTCCTGTCTTTTAGACAGAGCCAGTCTCCAAACCATACATCATAGCAGGACACACTACTGTCTTGTAAACCTTCCCTTTCACTCTTGCTGCTATCCTTCTGTCACACATCAGCCCTGACATCCGTCTCCACCCACTCCATCCTGCCTGCACCCTCTTCCTCACCTCTTTTTTGCACTGTCCATTGCTCTGGATGGTTGACCCAAGATATTTGAAGTCATCCACCTTTACGACCTCTACTCCTTGCATCTTCACTTTTCCACCTGCCTCCCTCTCATTCACACACATGTATTCCGTCTCGTCTCTACTGACCTTCATTCCTCTCCTCGCAAGTGCAAACCTTCACCTCTCCAGATTCTCTTCCACCTGCTCTCTACTCTCACCACAGATTTCAATGTCATCTGCAAACATCATGGTCCATGGAGCCTCCTGCCTGACCTCACCTGTCAACCTGTCCATCACCATTGCAAACAAGAAGGGGCTCAAAGCTGATCCCTGATGTAACCCTACCTTCACCTTGAAACCATTTGTCATTCCAACTGCACACCTCACCACTGTCTCACTATCCTCATCCATGTCCTGCAATACCCTAACATACTTTTCAGCTACACCTGACTTCCTCATACAGTACCACAGTTCTTGTCTTGGCACCCTATCATATGCCTTCTCTAGATCCACAAAGACACAATGTAGCTCCTTCTGACCTTCTCTGTACTTCTCTACCAACACCAACACAAAAATTGCATCTGTGGTACTCTTTCTGGGCATGAAACCAAACTGCTGCTCACTGATCTGGACCTCTCACCTTAGCCTTGCTTCAACAAGTCTTTCCCATACCTTCATGGTGTGGCTCATCAAATTTATACCTCTGTAGTTACTGCAGCTCTGCACATCACCCTTGTTCTTAAAATGGGGACCAGTACACTGCTTCTCCACTCATCAGGCATCCTCTCACTCTCCAGGATTTTGTTAAACAACCTGGTTAAAAAGTCCACTGCCTTCTCTCCTAAACATCTCCATTTCCTTCTCTATCCTTTATCAGCCTAACCTGCTGTACATCCTTTCCAGCTCTATCTCTGTTTAGCCAAACGATACAAGTCCTTTACTGTCCAGCCTCTCATACAGCTCATCATAGGCCTGAGCCTTTGCCCCCATTCTTTTTGCTATGCGACTAGCCTCACAGTACTCCTGCCTACTTCCTTCATCTCTCTCGTTATCCCACTTTTTCTTAGCTGCCTTATTCTTCTGAATACTCTCCTGGACTTCCTCATTCCACCACCAACTTTCCTTGTCTTCTTTCCTCTGACCAGAGGAAACTCCCAACACATTCTTGCCAGTTTCTCTCACCACCTTAGCTGTAGTTTCCCAGTCCTTAGGTAGCTCCTCACTGCCCCCAAGGGCCTGTTGCAATTTTTCCCTGAACTGCCTGCAACCATCCTCCTCCTTCAGCTTCTACCATCTAATCTTTTGTTCTGTCTTCACTCTCTTCCCCCTTCTTTGTTTCTAATCTCATTCTACAGACAACCACCCTATGCTGCCTTGCTACACTTTCCCCTGGCACCACTTTACAATCTCCAATCTCCTTTAGGTGGCATCTCCTGCTAAGGATATAATCCACCTGTGTGCACCTCCCTCCACTCTTGTATGTCACCCTGTGTTCTTCCCTCTTCTGAAAATACGTGTTCACCACAGCCATTTCCATTCTCTTTGCAAAATCTACAACCATCTGACCTTCCGTATTTCTGTCTTTTACACCATACATACCCAGCACCTCTTCATCCCCTCTGTTCCCTTCACCAACATGTCCATTGAAGTCTACCACTTAACACTGATGCGCTATTATGCGGTCAGGAAATCCAGCCTTGAACTGTGAAATTTGAGAGTTCATGATGCACTCAACTGCTTGATAAAGGAATGTAATGGAATCCTTGGGAGGTCAATGATATACACCCCTATCGTTAACATCAAGCCACGGCAACAACTAGCAACCAGTGTTGTCTACAACTCTGTCTCCATAACATCAACGGCTAAACGCTGATCTGGTGATTCCTGCAAAACTTTTGTCATGGGATGTGTCTGTAGATGCACTAGCATTGGTGATCATGAAGCATTATGATAGTCGATTGCAACATAACTGGTTATAAGTGTTAGGACTGCAACTATTCAATAGTTTGGTTTTTGAATATTCAATTAAATATTCTATGAGAATAAGAAAAACCTCAAATATGTTTCACTTTAATGACATTTTATTATTGTTCTTTATCATCATTTCTTATTATTACTAATATTATGCTGGAATCTGTTCATTTATTTTCTTTTAATCTATGCTGTTTAATGAAGCCTGGAAAATCCTACAAGGTAATGAAAAACATCACTGATGAACAATTGCTGTCACAGCAAATAACATAAGAGTGTTTATCAAGGAGGATCCTGTCCAACCTGACCAGATTGCTGAGTGTAACCAGAACGCTCGTTTATTCTTGGAAATAAATGCAGTGGACCACTGGTTTTCAATGTAGTGGCCACGCCCCCCCATTTGGCCATGCTGATAACACTAGGGTTCTGTGGCCAGTCATTTTTAATTGTACACATATACAGGCATTTAACCAAACCAGTCATTTGGTGGCTATTTAGGTCAAGCTCTGTGTGAAAATGCTATATTTTCAGTGCAAGTCAATGTTTTTCTTTTTGAAATTGGATAAACAGCTACAAACTGAAAATTCTGAGTTTGTGTTTATCATGTTGTGTGATTATACAGACAAGTGAAATTCAATAGGCTGCACTCAATGGGATATATTGCATTTGAAATGATCTTTTGTGGGGCCCACAAGTTATAAAAGGTTGGGAACAACAGTCCAACGCATTAGGAAAAGCATTCAGACCGAACTGAGCTATTAAAACAGACAAATTTACCTCAAATTAAATCTATAATACAGACAGGAGCGGAGCCTTGAACTCTGAGCATATTCCCCCTTGAACTATGCATTTGAGGCGCATGGTTTCATAAAACAGCTTGAAGTATTGGTTATTCAATATTAACAAGCACAGCAACATTAACAGTACAAACAGTCTGACATAACCAATTTAATTGAATAATCTATTATCAATTATGCTATCTCTCTGCTCTCTCAGCTACCCTTTTGGAGGCAAAGTGACAGGAATTATGTCAATATACAAACAGTAGGATAACGGTAGGATACTTAGGTACTGAAATTCAGCACTGAATGACAATTCATGTGATCCCTCACCTCTACCACAGAGCAGCAGGTCAGAGCGCGTTTGAGCTCCTGGTCTGGCCTTAGCAGGATCCAGTTCAAACTCTCTCCGGAACCGTGGATGAAACAGGGGCATGCACAGGAAGTCAAAACTGTGGGGGAGAGACAATTTTTTTCAAACACAGCATGAACAAAGAATAAACATCACCCCTAATGCATAAAGTGCATGCAGATGAACACTCGCCGTCCTTTGTATCAGAAAACCCAACCTTCAACTTTCCACAAGTGGTGCAAAGCTTCAGACAGTAGCTCAGGGATGTCTGATCATATTTGCAAAATGCTGGTGTGGCTGCAAGTTTTAATTCCAGCAAAGACCAACTGAGGACAGCTGATTTAATGAGCGGAATCAGGTGTACTCCTGCTTAGCTGGAATAAAAACCTGCTGCCACACTGGCCCTCTGAGAATAAGCCTGGACACCCCCATCTGTTGTCATGCACAATTTGTCAGCTGCCCTCTACCCAACCCATCACCGGTCAATTTCTGGCCACAGGACCGCTGACGATCACATATTATTTGGGTTTATACACATCACTGCTAGACTAAAGCTAGTCCTTTATCCAGTAACAACCGGCCAGGAGCGGTTCTGTGGTCAGAAACTGACTGCTGCTGAGGGCTGGAGGATGGCTAAGAAAAGTGAGGTGGCCATTGAGAGAAATGTATTCAGAAGGCCTCGGTGCTGCACTCCTCACATTCACATTAAACATAAAATTTGAAAACTGTGGACAGAATAAGGGAATCAAGATTTCAGCATACTAATATAATTATGATGTAAACAAAGTCATTCTGAGGGGTGTGATGTGGAGCGAGCCATTCGAGAAAAAATATAACAGTATTTTACGATAGCTCTGTGATAAACTTTAGGCTTGAAACCTATGTTTTCAGGGTACATGACAGGGTACAACTGGGTTATAAAAGATAACGATAATTATCGCGTTATGTCTTTTCCTCAACAGAGCGATGAGAAAAGTTCAATAGATTTTCCATAACACACCATTTTCATACTTCCATGTTCTAGCCACAGCCCCGGTGGCGTTTTCTACTGCAAGGAAAGCAACACTGCTCTGCTGTCACCAGGAGAGGGCGCACTTTTTCTGACACGATTGGAGAGGTGGGTGCAACGGGTAAAATAAATACATAAATACATAAAAAAGGGTCGCCAAATATACTTTAGCAACGCCTGAAACATGAAGTTAAATATTTCCTGTTTGAGTGGAGCAACCGGTGATCCGTTCTCCTGTAACCACGTGCGAGTGACGAAATAAGTGGCGTAAATGTTCTGGCTTAGAGTGGATTCACCGCTCTCTGTACATCCTAACAAGAATTAGAGGTGATGGTGGAAAAAACAGCCAGCAGGGGAAAAAAAAACGTCATCATCGGAAACAAGTTCTCAAATCTTCTCTTAAGATTATCTTAAGAAAGCTTTGGTGAATCTGGCCCCTGGTGTGTTAGATTAAGGTTGAAAGTTAGGGCTGAAGTCTGCAGAACTCCAGCACCGGGATCGAGCTCCCCTGATCTAGAATGCTCTCCGGGAGCTTTTTGGAAAGTGGGCCACTTTACAGGAGGTTATCATGGGTTGCCCTGATGCTTTTGAGCAACTGGGGTAATTTGTTGGGTTGTTGAATGCGGAAATGATGCCTCTAAAGGCAGCATAATATCTGTATAGCTCAGTTATTGAGTTGTAAACCTAGTGGTTTGATGTGAAATGGCTCATAGTAGAGAAAGTGATCAACTTTTGTTTACAGTGGTGGTGTTAAGAGCCAGAGATTCCAGTGTCTACAATGTAAATACAGCCAATTTATTTATTACCTTAACACCAGTGAGGCTGTGAGTCTTCTGAGTTTCTATATGTAATGATTGTGAAGTTGTGTTAAATCGGAAAAGGTGTGTTTTCTTGGGTTCTGTTTTATATTAGAAAACCCTGTCATAGAGCTAAATGTCACATCATTATTTCTTTCAAGTTTGAAGGCTGCTTTGTGCTCCTGGGTGGTTAATCGCTGTTTTAAACCATCCTTTATGGTCCGAACACGACGAACACTCACCAAACAGTGGAACGGTTCACAAATCTGTCATAGGACAGTGGGAGAAGGTGTCTGGTGAGCTATCTTCAGCTGGAAAAGTGAAGCCGCAGTTTTTGTAATAGTCGTAATTTAGGAAAGAAAAGATTATTTTCAGCGGTTTCGTGACGAGCGCTCGGCTATCCCGATACAAATGCTAAACAAGTGGCCAAAAACATCGCTAAACTGTTTAGTTTCTACTTAGTACAAACAGTAAACGTTAGCTGGCTCAGTACGTCAGTGATGTGTCACACCGCCTTACCACCATCACGCCTACCACATCCATGTATTTAAACACCAGCTAGCAGACGTCTGGATTTCTCTGTTTAAATCAGGGCTGTGCATTTGCATGAAACCACATCTTTCTTTCACTTTCGTTGGTTGTGAATGCACCAACACTAAAATGTGACTGAGCACTGTGACGGTGCTTTAGTTGAGAGGAGAAGGCCTGATTTAACACTGCTAAAGCTTGTTAGATTTTTTTTTTTTTAAAGCTTGGTTTGATGTTTTTCTCTAATCCTCTGAGCGGATTAAACTAAACAGAAATAACAATTAATACAAATTCAAAATCTATCCTGCGTCGTTTATGGTAAACCGTAACAGCCTACAGAAGAAAACAAGACTAAGAAAATCCTTTTAAAAGTCCTCATTGGAAAATACGACAATAGTGGGATGATGGATGAGCAGGAGCAGCAGAGGCAGCATCTATGATCAATTTAGACGTGTCAACTCTTACCGTCCAAGACGAGGGTCTATCGTAAGGTTTTAAGAACAATATTTTCAGGAACACTCCTTGTTCTTTGAATTCATCTTAAAAAAAGAATAGCTAAGAAAATGAGATCATTTTTGAGAAGTTATTAGAAGAATAACAATTTCTTGTAACTCCTTTTCTTATCAATGAAAGAAAATCACACACATTTAAGAAGATTTACTTTCTTATGATGCTTTTGTGACTCCGGCCCCTATTCCATGTAACGAAGGCCTTAAGGAACATGCGAACTCTCCAGAACCAGGACTGTACATTCCTGTTCTAGATCATCCTACCTGGTAAAGAGTGTGTTCAATATGGTGCTTGCTCTAGCACTGGATCCTGCACTTTTATTGCTTCTACTCTCTCTGAGGTCCAACCAAAACACTTTTGGTGTGGTTTAATGTACCAAAACGGCCAATTCCAGCCATCCCATAGAAAAAAAGAGGCTGTTAGTGTTACTTCAGCTTTAACACTGATATTTAAATTACCTTTGTTCTGACTGGCCTCATTAAGAAAAGATGGCCTGGACTGAAACACTCCTTATAACTGCGGGCTGGACAAGTGTATCGTCAAATCATCTGAATTGTATAGCGCGAAAAACCGCTGCTGTTCAAATCGAGTCACTGAACCTGGCTGATGTCAGCAATGGACCATCCCCCCATTCAACCTCACATGGTCCACGTTCTTGAACTGAGGCACGTTTGAGGGGGGGGCACTGTAGAGATTAACACCGGCTATTTTCCCAGAAACAGGGGCGGGGGAACACATTTCAAACCCACCATTGACCGCGGCTGTCAGCGGGAGAGACTAGTACTAAACAATAGCCGCTTTGATATTAAACGTTACGACCCAAACAACGAAGCTAAAGCAGCCTTCTTATTTGATTTTTGCGTTCCACCTTAAATGACACGGCAGTCACACTCCGGCTGTGCAGGCGCCATGCGGTCACCGCTGCTCTACTTAAGGTGGAACGGAAAATTCGAACAAGTAGCTTCGTCCCCAAACAGCAAGCAGTGCCTCCCGCCTCTATACCGGACTCGCTGCTAGCAGGAAAGCTAACTGATAACTACTGAGAAGCTACGACCCGTCTGAGTTCATCACGTGTAGTGACCGAGCTCTGCGAACCTGGCTCTAAATTATGCTTCGTCTCGGCGGTTAAATCTAACACAAATCGACCGAATGACAGCGCTGGCCGTTCCGACCGCTTACCCGTGTTTGGCGACCGCGGCGAGGGTGTCCGCCACCTCGGGAACACAGCTTATATCTCTCCCGCAGGAGACCCTGCTCCCCGTGCTGGCAGACGCCATCGTTTGTAGCCGAGACGAGGAGGGAAAATGAGAGTCGGCAACTATAGTGAAACGGCAGACATTTTGGCTCAACGACACGTTAAGACTGCTAGTTGCGGGCAAAAGCCACCGGAGCCGAAATGGTGGCCACAGGGCGAGCAGTTTCTCTCGTTGCAAAGTCCCGCGAGATTTGAAGACGAGCTTAGCTCACGCACAGGAGGGACGGGAAAACAAACGCGAATACGGGCTACGTCACGAATGGCTCCCTATTCCCTGTTTAGGGCACTATGTGAGTTATGAAATTTTACTTTTTGCATCAAAATAGTGCACTGTTTATCAAGCAGGGAATCGTTCTCACATAGCGGAATCCCAAATGGCTATATGTTAGGCATATTATGCACTTTTTGGGTTTAGGGGACGTTATTTTAATATCACTATAGTCCACTACATAGGGAATGTGGAGCCATTTGAGACTCAGCCTAAATCGTTCCCTCTTTATAGGTCCCATATTCCACACTTTTTTTCTCGAATTTCATTTTCTATTTTTCCCTGAGGTCCGCAGGTGTTTCCAAAATCAGATATCATTCATTTGTACATGACCACTCTCCAGCCTCTTTATCTTTATCGACTAGCCAAGACATGTTTTTAGTCCAAATTCTGCTTATTTGGTTTAGCGCTGAAGCTATAAAGCTAATGTAGCTAATAAACACTAGAAGTCAATAGTCACCCAAATCTTTTCTGCAAATCTCACAACCCACACAAAACACACTTCATGAAGGTGGTACAGATTTGCTGGTGGTTTGGGACACAGTAGGGCTTACCATGAAGTATACAAATGATCAAAACTTTGCTGTGTAGTGCACATTTTAGATTAGTTTGTGTTGAATTTTGACTCTATGTAAACGTTATGCAGGCTTATATAGGTGCTAAACTGCATTCACAGTTTTTGCTGTTTTTACAAACACATATCTTTAGAATTAAATATTCAAGATTAAGAAACAACAAGAAAAATACAAATACTCCAGGGGTACAGTTACAGAGCCACTCAGTCCAAGTTCCCATCAGAGGGCCCCAATCTGATGAACCTAGAAACAATTACCTTGTTTAATTACATTTACCCTGGCCTAATGAACTCATTGCGCTGCTTTGATGTGGTGAGCAGACACTCATGAATAGAATTAAAAAGGATTATACTGTCCAAGGGTGGATTAACTTGGTCATGGGCCCCTGGACTATGCTTATTTTGTAGGCCTCCTAAATTAAGTTAAGTGACCCTTATTAGTCCCACAACGGGGAAATTTCACCTCTGCATTTAACTCATCTGTGAAGTGAAACACACACACACACACTAGGGGTTAGTGAGCACATTTTCCCAGAGTGGTGGGCAGCCCTATCGGCAGCGTCTATGGAGCAGTGGGGGGTTAGGTGCTAGCTTGCTCAAGGACACTGCAGTCATGTGCTGTCAACTCTGGGGATCAACCCGGCAACCTTCTCGTCACAGGACTGGTTCCCTTGTAGACTGGAGGTTAGGGAACTGGCCCTGTGACTGGAAGGTTGCCGGTTCGATCCCCAGCGCCGAGAGTCCATGACTGAGATGTCCTTGAGCAAGACACCTAACCCCAAATTGCTCCCCGGGCGCCGTGGATAGGGCTGCCCACCGCTCCGGGCAAGTGTGCTCACTGCCCCTAGTGTATGTGTGCTCACTAGTGTGTATGTGGTGTTTCACTTCACGGATGGGTTAAATGCAGAGGTGGAATTTCCCTGTTTGTGGGATTAAAAAGTGTCACTTAACTAACCTCCAGCCCATGACTGCCCACTAAACCTATTCCAATGTAAACACATCATCATGCACATCACTGGCAATAGATAAACAGCAATAGTTTTTCCTGGTTTCCTCCCACTGTCCAAACACATGCAGTAAAGCCAATTGGAGATGCTAAATTACCCCTAGGTGTGAGTATGTGTGAATGTATAGGTCTGTGCATCTGCCCTGCAATGGACTGGCGACTTGCCAGTGTATGCTGCCTTCTGCCCAATGACCACAGGCTCCAGCACCCGCTCATGACCCAGAAGGATAAGTGGTTTGTATGTGTGTATAATAATATACAAATTCTGAATTATATAATAAAATATAAACATATTCTGTGCTTCTAATGGCCCATAGATCTCTGAAGTCATGTGGTCATCATGTAGTTGGCAGAGATGGACGAAGTACACAAATCATGTATTTGAGATAAAGTAGAGATACCCAAGGTAAAATACTACTCCAGTAAAAGTAGAAGTCCTTACTCTAGACCTCAACTTAAGTAAAAGTACAAAAGTATTTGAGTTCAAATGTTCTTAAGTATCAAAAGTAAAAGTACTAAAAGATTAATTATGACTCCAATGTCCTGTTATCATTTTTATAACAAGACTCGCTTCATGAACTCATTTCAGGTGAAGATCCTCCAGCGTCTCTCTTGGTAAACCAGTCTTTTAATAGAACGTCATTAATTAGTGACACTGACGTCTATTAAAATGATCATAAGCACAAAACACTGAAGGCAAACAGTTTCCATCAGGGAGAACCGAGTGGCTCTGAAATCACTTTTACACACAAGCAAAGTTTCAGTTTAAGATTACTTTGTAACTTAATTACAAGTTGAATAAAAACTGGCTTTAAACTCAGGATCACAAATAAGTTTTCCTTTACTGTGTTGATCTGTAGGCCTCTGTTCATAAACATAAACTAACCCAAACAAATTTACTATAAAATGAAAGTGTTTGTATGAATTCAGAAAAAAAGAAACACGCCAGTCACGACTGCATATGTGTACTGCATATTTCTATATTGTGGTCTATTTACACAAAAGTTAGGTTAGTTCCATCATTTAGGTCGACGTATGTGCTCCCAAATTTTTACACTGCTGCACTGATGTTGAACTCTGTGCTGCACTGGCTTGGTGTGACCAACAGGTCAAAACAAGCTCAGCACAAAGTGACCGCTGAGCCCTGATTGGTGTTCTTGCTTTGCGCTTCTTTTGTTTTGACATGTTACATTTTTATACACACAGAAACCAAAAGGAATGACAGATTTCTCAAAATGTAGTGGAGTAAAAAGTAAGATTGACTTTAAATGTAGCGGAGTGAAAGTAAAAAGTCACCCAAAATGGAAATACTTAAGTACAGATACACGAAAAAACAACTTAAGTACAGTAATGAATTACATTTACTTAGTTACTGTCCACCACTGGTAGTTGGCAGCACAACCATATCAGCAACATTGGTTCAAAGCTGGTAAACAAAAAGGCTCCAAAGTTGATGCCTTTTCTGTATGTACGTCTTCTCCTGAATGTCATTGGATCCTTTGGATTACAAGGCCGTAAAGGGTTGAAATATGGATATTGCTACAGGCAAGCTAGCACTGACATCATTAGACTTGCAACCTCAGTACCCCATGTAAATCAACAAGGCTTATCCAGTGTGATAGTTAAGTTGCTTTAGCAGTTTAAGTCTGTAGTTTGAGTAGCTGGTGTTGGCATAAAACAGTTTTAGTGTCATTTCAGTGCACAGGAGCATTAGCTTGCTAAGCGTAGCTAGCACATATGCAGCATTATTCGGATTTCAACTAATAAACGACCTCATAATTCAGAAGATCCAGTGACATTTTGAGGAAGAAAATGTGCACAGAACAAAACATATTGGCTTTTGGAAATTTTTATGGCGTGATAGTGGGGACTTTCAAAAAACACAGTCATTTGTCCTACAGGGGAAAATTGCTTAGACCTGCTGTGTCTAATACAGCTGGAGCATCAGCTGCACGATGATGCACACCTTCAGAGGGCTGAAAAACATTCAAACAGAAAAAAAGCATTTTTTAAAAACTTGCTCCCACCTACAAGATACACTATATGGCCAAAAGTATGTGGACATCCCTCCTAATTATTGAGTTCAGGTGTTTCAGCCAGGAAGCAATAAACCACACAAACCTGGCAAGTTTGGTGCAGAGGAACTCCAGTGGCATGCACAGAGCCCTCACTCCAACTCCACTAAACACCTTTGGGATGGATAACAAAGCCGACTGTGAGCCAGGCTTTCTTGTCCAAAATCAGACCTAACAAATGCTTTTTTTAAAATGAATGGGCACAAATTCCTACAAACAAACTCCAAAATCTTGTGGAAAGCCTTCCCAGAGGAGTTGAGACTAGAAAAGCTGCAATGGTGGGCACACATAATTATTAAATATTAATGCCCATGGTTTTGTAAAGAGATGTCCAACAAGCACATATAGGTGAAATGGTAAGGTGTACACATACTTTTGGCCATTTTGTGTACATAGGGTGTACAGAGGGTGTTTTGTCTTCACAGTGGAAAAACTCGCTCCAGGGACTAATGCGGCAGGGTAGGCATGTTTACAACAGATGGAGTGATGGTTAAATTGTTCATTAAGGCCAGCATGTCCCTTAAAGTAGTCATTTATTTCATACCCATATGTTGAGTAAGATCTAGTGTCAGCATTTTTATGCTTTTAAGAGTTTGAAGAGTCGCTTCTGTGAGTTGCATCAGTCACTGCTGCACAAGCACACTATCAAATCTCACAAAGTAGGCATGTCTTGTGTGTGCGCGTTTGTCAGTCTGTGTGTGTGTGTGTGTGTGTGTGTGTGTATGTGTGTGTGCTCTCTTGTCTGTGGTATATAAATCCCTGTACAAAGAAGATTTGCTTTCTGTTTGTTTCATTGGTATTGATTTTGCCACAGCAAGACTTACTGAGATTTAACCAACTGATAAGAGCTCTTTTTGTCAAAATGGCCCTGCAGGATGTCTGTGGATTTCAGGAGATTGCTCTGCACCACCCGGCTTCACTCTCCATTTCTTCTGATGATACCACCCTGAGCACTTACCCAGGGGGCAAGATGAAAACCACTGGGGGTCAGCCGTTTGAGAAAGATGATGGAAGTCCACTTCACCTTGTACTGCCACCTCAAAGGAGCCTTGTTCGAAGTCGGGGCAGGCATTTCTCTTCATCCTTGACCACCATTCCATGTCCTTTCACCCTGTCCCACGGCACCACCACATTAGGTTTCACTTTCCAGGGTGGCGTAATAGCGGCGGCTGACACCAGGGCTAGCTGTGCGGGTCTGGTCGCTTGCCCAGTTGCCCAGAAAATAATACCCATCCACTCGCACATGGTGGTGACTACTTCGGGCAGTGGGGCCGACTGTATGCTGTGGGAGCGGATTTTGGCCAGGGAAATTCGACTGTACCAACTCCGCCATGGCCGAAGACTCTCAGTCACTGGGGCTGCTAAGCTGCTTTCCTTCATGTTACATCCCTTCAAGGGCACTGAGGTGTGCGTGGCAGCTACGCTTTGTGGGTGGGATGGAGGGGATACAAGGTCAGAATGGGACAATATGAGGAAAGAAGATGAAAGTGCTTTTAGCCCTCTCCTAGAAAGTGAACCTAGTGCTAGTGCTAGCAGGGCATCATCAGAACTAGCCATCGACATAAGCACTTCAAATACAGAAACTTCGGTTACATCGCAGCAAGCCGATGGGATCTCCAAGGAAGTCGGTGGGACCGCGTCACAAGATGGCTCAGATCAAATCTTAGCAGCTAGCTGCCGGTCAGGCCCCAGGGTGTGCTATGTGTGCAGCGATGGCCTACTCCTAAAAGGAGAATTAATTTCAGTCGGCTCAGGCTCTCCCTACGCCTACTCCATACTCGATGATGGCTGGAAGTGGTCAATGAGCGTAGAAGAGGCTGTGGCTCTAGCGAGGGAAGCAGTCTACAGGGCCACTCACAGGGATGCATACTCTGGGAACAACGTAGACCTGTTCCACATCACTGAACGAGGATGGTGCCGCAGGCGCAGGGAGGACCTGAAGGACGAGTACCACAGGGAAAGGAGGAGGGAGAAGGAGATTGTGCAGCAGCAGGAGAGAGAAAAAGAGAAGAGAGAGAATGTGCAGAAAAAGAAGACGGGAAACTGACGGACTGAATAGTAACAGTAAAAATGCACTTGTGGTCTTGAGTTGATCATTAAAGTGGCTGTAAAGGTGCGACTGACTTGCTTTGTTTCCCTTTTGCTTTGCAAAATGACACGACTCTCAGCCAGTCACTGCTTTGCAACTGTATCAAAACACTACTTTCTCCTTTTTTGCAACGAACCTGGAGTGAGAACGGTGAGGACTGTTAGTCTAAAAGGTGGTGAAAACCTGTTACTGATCATCTGAAGGGTGGTGCTAATTTAATTTCATTCTGGAAATTTCATTCTGGAAAAACTTTGTGGAAGATGACTTTAATGCTACTAACAGAAAGCTAATGCTCATTCCAAGGTAAGCTAAACTTTATCTGAGTTATCATTTTTTAAACTTTTGTAACAATCTCTTTATTGTCTTTTCAACATTAGTACAGAGAAAAAGAGGAAAGATAAGTAACATAATTGCAAGTACAAGTACAAATACAATATATTGTGTGTGTGTGTGTATATATATATATATATATATATATATATATATATATATATATATATATACACAAAGACAACCCAAACCTGTTCCCTCCCCCACCCCACATTCCGTTACAGTGGTCCATGACAAATTTGCTAAAACAGCATGTTAATACTTAACCATATTAGAAAATATTGAGGAAGAATAAACAAATAAATGAATGATAATGATAACAAAAGTAAAGTAAAATAGAATCAGAGAAAGCTAAAATTGAGGCCATTCATTCATTCCAATTTGTTATCCCAGTGATGGTAGAAGAATATGGAATAAATGGAGACCATGCACTCACAAACTCCGCAGTACTTGATTTTCTCTCACTTTAAATGAAACATAATATCTTTCAACCACCAACACTCATTTTAATATGATGTGTAAGTGTTACAAAACAGTGGCAAGACCAGCTAGCTAGCTAGTTAGCCAGTTAGCTAGCTGTACTCATTCCAATTTGTTAGTTCATCTGTTCATGTTGTGCATGATTCACCGTATCATTTCATGTATAAGACAAAATTGTTCTTTTCTTGTAATTTTACTTATTAAAATGTATTGACTTTTGCCCACCTCTGAAACCTCTTCTGAGTTTTGGCCACGTCACTCTGTGTTAGAGGGCAGGGGAAAATAATATTAACCAGTAATATCATTTTACCGCCCTGGTAAAATTGGTATGCTGGTCAACCAGCATGACAATGCTGAGTGACCAGCTAAACCAGCGTCAGACCTGTATAAACCTGGTGGTCTAAGCTAATTATTTCAGCAGGTTTTTCAGTACTTACAACATCCATGATGTGCTCGGAAAAGCATATTGTTTATTAAGATAACAAAATCGATCATGATGGCAATAAAATATTGCCATATTGCCCACCTCTAATCTCACATATAGAAAAATACAAGCCCATTTTTTTTTCTCGTAAAATTAAAAAATTCCATAGTAGTAAACATATTTTTCAGAATCCAGAATTGTCAGAAATTGCCCTACATTAATATTTTGTCATTTATGTCTATATCTTGTTAAATCAATTTAGTTTTGAATAATAAAATGTTTTAAGTTGTATTTCTCTATGTGCTTTTCACGCGTCCTGTGCTTCAAGCATTTTATTTTAAAATAACATTTATTTTTGTGGCATCATACATTAATTTTCACATTATAACATGATTAGAAATCCAGTAAATTTTAGAAATACAACATATTTGCTTTCAATTTTTGCAAGAAGCCTTTCTTATACAGGGTGTGTGTGTTGTCAGACCAGTCCAGTTTGTTGTTTAGATGAACACCCAGGTACTTGGAGGTCTTGACAATCTCAATATCCCTTCCCTGGATGTTCATTGAAGTGGGTGAGGAGAACTTAGTCCTGTGGAAATCCATCACCAGCTCTTTGGTTTTAGCAGTGTTGATCTGGAGGCAGTTCTGCTTGCACCAGTCCACAAAATTCCTTGTAACTTCTCTGTATTCCCTTTCATCTTCGTCTGAGATGTAGCCAACAATGGCAGAGTCATCAGAGAATTTCTGGAGGTGACAGGTTGAGGAGTTGTGACTGAAGTCTGCAGTGCAGAGGGTGAAGAGGAATGGGGCCAGGATTGTTCCCTGTGGGGCCCCTGTGCTGCAGAGTAGTGTTTCTGATACACAGTCCTTGAGTCACACGTACTGCGGTCTGTTTGTGAGGTAGTCCATAGTCCATGTGATGAGATGGTGATCCACCCCTGCTCTCTCCATCTTGCTCCCTAGTAGAGTGGGCTTGATGGTGTTGAAAGCACTTGATAGATCAAAGAACATGATTCTAACAGTGCTTCCCGCCTTTTCAAGATGAGCGAGGGATCTGTGGAGTACATAAGTTATTGCATCATCCACTCCAATGCCTGGCTGACAGGCAAATTGCAGAGGATCCATAGCTGGTCCCATCAGTAGACGAAGATGGGCAAGAACAAGTCTTTCCAGAGCCTTCATCAGATGTGAGGTCAGTGCCACTGGTCTGTAGCCATTCAGATCACTGGGGTGTGCAGTTTTTTGGGTAGGTACTACACACAATGTCTTCCAGAGTTGTGGCATCTTCTGTTTCAGGCTCAGGTTGAAAATGTCCTTTATTATCCCACACAGTTGATCTGCGCAGTGCCTCAGGATCCCAAGACTGATGTTGTCTGGACCTGCTGCCTTCCTCACCTTCATCTTCCTCAGTTCCCTCCTCACTTGTTCTCTGGTTAGGGGCAGAGGAGCACAGGGCTGGATGCTGGGAGCCGAAAGCAGGGGTGTAAGCTGGGCTGAGGGAGGGTCAGCTACCAGATCAAATTTATTGAAGAAGAAATTGAAGTCATTTGCCCATTGCAGGTTTCCTACAGGCTGCCTGTTAGACTCCTTAAAACCTGAGATGGTTTTAAGACCCCTCCAAACTCCAGACTTAGCATTTCATAATTCTGACTTACTATGACTTACTATCTCATAACTGGCTTAGCATTTCGTTATGACTCGGCATGTCATAAGTATGACTTAGCATCTCATAATTATGACTTAGCATTTCATAATTATGACTTAGCATTTCATAATTCTTACTTACTATAACTTACAATCTCATAACTATGACTTACTATCTCATAATTGGCTTAGCATTTCATTATGACTCGGCATCACATCATTATGACTTAATATCTCCTAAGTATGACTTAGCATCTCATAATTATGACTTAGCATTTCATAATTCTTACTTACTATAACTTACAATCTCATAACTATGACTTACTATCTCATAATTGGCTTAGCATTTCATTATGACTCGGCATCACATCATTATGACTTAATGTCTCCTAAGTATGACTTAGCATCTCATAATTATGACTTAGCATTTCATAAGTATGACTTAGCATCTCATAATTATGACTTAGCATTTCATAATTCTTACTTACTATAACTTACAATCTCATAACTATGACTTACTATCTCATAATTGGCTTAGCATTTCATTATGACTCGGCATCACATCATTATGACTTAATATCTCCTAAGTATGACTTAGCATCTCATAATTATGATTTAATATCTCATAAGCATAACTTAGCATCTACTGATTATGACTTAGCATCTCATATGTATGGCTTAGTGTTTCATAATTATGACTTACTATCTCAGAATTGGCTTAGCATCTCTTTATGACTTAATATCTCATAAGCACGACATAACATCTCATGATTGTGACATAAGCACGACATAGCATCTCATGTATGACTTAGCATTTCATAATTTTGACTTACTATGACTTACCATCCCATATGATTTTGTATCTCATAAGCATGACTTAGCATCTCATAATTATGACTGGCTATCTCTTAATAATGAGATTCTGTCTCATTATTATAACTTAATATCGTATAAATATGATTAGCATCTAATAATTAGAACTTAAGTCTCATAATATCACTTAGCCTCATAATTACGACCTACTATCTCATAACTGACTCAGCATCTAATTATGATTAAGCATCTCACAATAATGACTAGGTAAGAAGCATTATTATGACACACCAAGTCATTATAATGAGATGCTAAGTCACAATTATGAGATATTAAATCATATTTAGGGGAAAAACCTTCACATTTTCATGTCTTACTAAACGGCTTTGCTAATGTTTCCAGCGGCGGCAGCTTCAAGCGCTAGCGATGCTACCACAGCGGTAACTGAAGGAGGCGGGACTCTGTCCGTCCGCCGCGCCGTTAGATGGCGCTGGAAGAGCCGCCGCGCGGTTCCCTATGAGCCCCGACTGCGCAGGGAGCCGGCGGATATTTTGTGAAAATGGCGCTGTGTAGTGTGTTGCGGGGTGAGTTTGCGGATTTCAGCGAAGCTCCAGACCAGCCTTCTGCGTTTGGCTGTGGCCTTAACCAAACCGATCTGGGCTTCGGCGCCACACTGGGCGACTCCTTCAACTTGGCCGTGAAGACGGTTGGCGATGAAGAGGGTCCTGAGAGGAAGATCGAGTTCCTTCATGGAACGACCACCTTAGCGTTTAAAGTGAGTTCTGGGGTTAGCGTGGAGCTGCGGTGGCCAGCTACAGTGTTTTTAAACCAACAGAAAACGGTCGGTTTTCGTTTTTAGGTCACAGTGTTTAGCAATAAGATGAGCCTTGGGTTGAAAATTTAGCCAAGTCACACCTGGCTAACGTGGCTAGGTTAGCTACCCTAGCTAGTGTAGGAGAGTAAATAAAAGGGAAACACCACTGATTTTCCTAAATTAACTGCATAGTTGAATGGTTGAGGATGTAAACAGAGTCGTTCAGAGTGGTTTGGTGTGAAATCGGTTGCTCTAAAGAACAAAACCTAGTATACTGTGTCACAGTGATGGTGATGGGAACCAGACGTCCACCTCTAAAAACTTCCTCGCTTATTACATGAAATGGTTATGAATCGTCATTCTGATGTCTGAGACGTTGTTTTTTCTTTGGTAGTTTTGTGATAATGATTTGAACATGTTTTATTAAGCGTATTTGTATACATTTTGTTCATGGTGGAGGAATACATGAAGGGTGTTCCACTGCAAAATAGGTCCTCAAGAAAACTGCTCTTATCAGATTTACCACTACTTCGCCATCAGTGTTGCATATAAACACTCAGGAAACACGTGTAGGTTCACTGGTGGAAACTAAAATGTTGCTGCTGTTGGAACAAAACCTCATATCTCCAAAATAGAAACTTTACAGGAGGTGGAAAAAACCTGCTTTACTTTTAATGTAAGTCAATGGAACCAGATTTTTTTTTCCAGGTCATTTTGGGTCGTTTCTTGTAGTCCGTTCATCATGAAATTTACGGGCAATATAAAGGGCAATAGGAATTTTCAAATTGTGTCAAAAACTGAAAAACATCAAAAATGGAGATAAGAGGTTTTCTTCCGACGGCAGCGATTTGTGATGTAGATGTTGTGACCACTGGCTCCAGTCACTCCACCACTGTACGGAAATCTGTGTTGGTAAGTTTATTTACAAGAAACTGTTTCACATCAAACCTTTTGTTTACATCCCAACAACTGAATTATGCAGAAGTTTTGGCAAAAAAAAAAAAGTGTGTGTGTGTGTGCCAGTCAATGTAACTGTCTATCTAACGTTGGCTGGCCAGGCCCATATTTTTAAAAGGTCTAGATTGTTGTTGTTTTACTGTCGTTGGCCCAGTGCCATTTTCGAGCAACTCAGCGTAAGAACATTGAACTCAGATCAGCTCTCATCAGGTCAAAAGTCTGTTCAGTGATGTCTAATAGGCATAAGCTGGTCCCAGGTCAGTATTTATAGTTTACATATCGACCAATGTGTTTATTTAGATACTGTAAAGCTCCTGATTTTGGCACATACCTGCATAGACTATAAAGGGGAATTCCAAAGATTTTTCATAATGTCTTCTTAACTTAATGGTTAAGATGTCAGTGAAGTCATTCAGTGTGGTTTGTTGTGAAACCAGCTCTGGTTTCCTTACAGTGGTGGTGAAGCAAACCAAGAGTTCAGAATGTCTGCATCACAAATATAGCTGTTTACTCTGCAAAAACACCAGTAAACCATGTGTCTTTTGAGTTCTTACATGTAATGTTGATAATGGAAAAAAATATTTTTTGGGGCGCAATACTTTTGCCTCGTAACACCCTGCATGTACCCATACACAATGTAAGGATATAACCAGCATAAATCTATAATAAAAACAATGTATCTGTGAGTATTTCATGTAGTAACTGCAGCGTAGCTTGTAGAAGTTTTAAGCTCTTCAGACATCTGGTTCCCATCACCGCCACTGAAAATTCTGACTCGACCAGCTTCTACTAGAATGGTGCATTTCACGTGACCCATTTGGTTAAACTTTCCTAATCAAGCTTCTATATGTAATTTAATTGCGGCAAATTCAGTGCATAATTTCAGTAGTGTATCATATTTCATGTATGCATGTGTGCATGTATGAAGAATGACGGACCACTTGACTTCAGTTGCATCTTAATCCAGGTGGGGACTGATGTGCAAAGAAATGATGTAAAAGAAGAACTTATGTTTGAAAAACATGTGCAGGAATCTTTAATTCATCCTAAATCTCTCTCAGTTCCAGCATGGTGTCATTGTAGCCGTGGACTCCAGAGCGACAGCTGGTTCCTACATTGCATCTCAGACGGTGAAGAAGGTCATCGAGATCAACCCGTATCTGCTGGGCACCATGGCAGGTGGGGCAGCAGATTGCAGTTTCTGGGAGCGTCTGCTGGCCAGGCAGTGCCGCATTTATGAGCTGCGCAACAAGGAGCGCATCTCGGTGGCAGCCGCCTCCAAACTACTGGCTAACATGGTGTACCAGTACAAAGGAATGGGTCTCAGCATGGGCACCATGATCTGCGGCTGGGACAAGAGGGGGCCAGGTAAATACAACTGGTTTTAGTCAGTGGTTCTCATGAAGGCGTTTTCAGTTCGCTGGTGACTAAAACAGGTTTGTTAGAGCAGAGAAAATATGGAAAATACAGTGCAGGAATAGAGTCACTGACTCGCATGTTGTACTGTAACAAATGTCATAACTGAAGTAGGTTTCAGTAACTGGTAGTCGTTAACGACGTTTACATGCACACCAGTGATTCAGTATTGATAGTCTGACTAAGCTGTGATCATGCACACTTTCATTGTCACCTGAAAAAGCTCTTGGTCTTCCTAAGCTTAGCCTGTATAAAACGTGCAGTCCATGTTTATATTGGCCAAACTGTTTGAGAGGTTTAGACATATAATCTAGGGGTGGTGTCTCAATACAACACATTTTTGATAGAGCACAAATAAGGATCTCCAGAATATGCAGTTGCACATAAGTTTGGGTGCAAATTACATGTATTGTTGATTTTATAATTGAAAGGAAATGTATCCTCTTCAGAAAACACACTTTAATGCACAATTACCTTTTCTTTGCTGAACTTTACAGATTAAGGGAAGCAATAAAATGGCTTGTGCAACATTTATGGTACATTTTGCATGTTATATTTAGTTTTTCCAGTATGTTAAAATCAAACAAATAGAAATTGTGCACTAAAGTTAAGTTTAGGGATGCAACCATAGTTCATTTGTATAGCTGATACAAATTTCTTTATGGCCAAATTTTTGTTAGCTGATTTTAATATTAATCCAAAGCTCGTTCGGTGTGCACTAGGCATTTCCAGTACTTTATGTTGGCCAGAGCTGCTATATGAATAACACTGATTGCTCTTTAATGGGTGCTTTAATTTGACAGTTTAATCGTTTACATAACATGGATCAAATAAATTGCTACGTTGACGGTAAGAGGCAACTGGCTTTTCAGAACAGTGAGTCATGCGTAATTAAGTTATGACATTTTGATGTTGTTTAACACCAGCATTCATGTACATTAGCACTCTTACTTCACTTTGTTTTCATCAAAAAATTGCAAAATGCGTCTGGCAAAGTACAAACAGTGATGGGTGATTTCAAGTTCTGAGCAAAAATCTGCTGATTCCAATCTTGGATGATGCCGCCTGTGCATCCCAATTTAGGTTTAGTTCCTGCGGAGGACGTGTTAACTTACTTTCACTTAAATACTGTGTGAACAGGCTTAGTTCTAGAAGGGGAGGTGAGGTTCTGTAGTTTTGCCACAGGGTGTCTGAGTTTGCACGGATAAGAAATCTTGCTATAAGAGATTCGCTACTTCATTTACATGCTCACACCTTGGAAAAAGGCAGAAAACATGTTAAAACATTTAATTTGGCTCTTATTTTGTTGCCCTAGTTAGATGTCTTGTCATAAGTGTAGGCAGTGTGTCATTAGCTTGGGAATTCGCAGGCAAAAGCCAACATCATGACACAAAGTCAACCGTTTTTCTGTAATTTTTTACGTTTTAATATTCTGCGTTGTACACTTGAGGTAGGACAAAACATACCAGCCTGATTTTAGTCACAGAAAACAGATGTAAACACTTATTTGTGCCTCTATATTAAGAAACTACTTTTTCACGTAAAACAAGTGTTTTTACTGACTTGTTGATTTGCATGGATTAACGTAACCTGGGGTTATTTCTACGACTCATTTTGCAGTAGAGAAAAGGTGCCAGAATCTTTATAAATGTGGAAGCATAAAAATTACTGGCGTCGTGCATTTGGATACGACTAAAATACCAGAGAAACACCAGTAAAATTGACATTAACCCACATCCTTATGTAAAACTAATCCTGTTCGAATAGGGCTTTAGACAGCATATAACAACCATATCATATATTTGCAAGCATTTGCACTTGGTGAGGGTTTGTGAGGGGTACCAATGCACATTTTCAGTTCTTTCTTTACTCAACTACTCAGATAAATCAAAGTTCTTAAACAGAACTTGCCTGCTGTGCCACCCTCTAACAAGATGAAGCTCTAAAATCACAACTCCTAGAATTTACAATTGATTAAAGACATTTGAGTATTGATCATTAACAGTGGCTTCCTTGAGAAATAAGAGACCCTCACAAGAGTTTGAAAGTCAAATTTGATTTTGTATACTAATATCCACACGTAGTTTGCTCTACTGACTTTAACACGGAGCTTTTGCGAAATGTCCCAGCCTTTTCAGCTTAATAACACCAAAAAAAGAGAAAATGCTGTTATATTCTATGGCAGGACACAGATTCTGCAGTTTCTGCTCTCACCGTGGAGAGATTAGCCTTTTCAGCGTCAGTGGGGAAAAGCCTTGCTTATCATGTGTTGGTTTTCATAAAGTAACCAATCAAAAAAGAGGTTGATCAAATTGAACCAGAGATCGAAAGCAGCCCCTATAGCACAAAGCTTTTGCTAACATTTGTGATTTCAAATGTACTCAAGGGGCTAAGTTGTTTGCGTATGTATGATCTTGTACACTTGCAACAAACCTTGAGAATAGACAACAAACTCTCCAGTAAGCGGTAATGTCAAAAGATTCCTAGTTGGTGCAAGAAACGTGCATAATGACATCACCAACTACTCGACTATAAAATTGGTTGCCGACTAGTCTGGTCGTTGATTTTAGTCGACTAAGTCGGGTTAATTGTTGCATCCCTAAAATACGGTGTGTCTGTTATGTGTTCGTGGTGTTCAAGACACTTGCTAATGTTTGCTAATGTTTACATGGGCTACTGGTTTTACAATGGGAAGAATTAAACCTGGTGGCAATAAGTCCTAGTTTGTTTAGTCTGTCCGTTTACTGTGATACAGGGTTAAACGTCCTGCCCATTAAAGACCAGCTAAGCTTCTTCACTGGAAAAGTTGTCATGGGCAGATTCTTCATGGTTCAGACGCATGGACTTTTCCCGGAAAACTCTCCGCTGTCTGAATTAGGCCGTAGTCAGAAACAGTCATTAGCTATTAAAATAGAAGGAGAAGAAAGGAGCACAGATATTTTAAATGGTGGGGAAAATAAGTGGATGCATCATGAAGGTCATGTTTCAGGTTATGTGCTGTCATGCATGTAAATAGCTTGGTTTGGTCCAGTTTAGCTTCTTGGACTAAATAATAACTTGGTCACCCTCTGGCACACACATAAACGTAGGTGGGTGTTGCAGTTGATGGATAGTTCTTGAAGCTGCTCCACTGAGGCTGTATGAAGCTTTCCTCCAGCCAAACTCTTCGTCTTTAGCTCGGTGCACAACTGCGAATATGTTATGGGGAAAACCGGAGTTCTTATACTTTCCAATTATGCTAAAAGTTCTGATATCGCTTGTTCTGACCTCCATTCGTTCATTCCTTTAGTATTATCATGTTAAGACTGACATTTGTCTTCTCACCTCGCTCTTCCCAATTTGGCAGAGCTCTCAGTTCAGGAGATTACGTGGATGCCAAGGTTATATTTATGCCTTTTATTATTTTACAGATTTGACCTTTAGCACTCAGCCTCCGTTTGAATGAAAGGTCACAGCATTGGCATTTATTCATATTAGCCTGGACCATTTAATACAAAAGTGCTTGATTTGTGATGGGACCAGAACTTTTCTATTATGGTGGGGTATGATTGCAGCAGTTGGCATGGTGACTGGCTATGTAATCATATTCTGTGCTGATTTGACCCATGCTGTCTGATGAAACGGCTCTGTATAAATAGCTTTGTAGCTCACTGCGAGTTTGTCTGAGTGTAGCTGGGGCTCATTCAGTGTGCCCCAAAACGAGCGTGCTGAGAAAAGGAATCCCTAAGACCGTTTTAAAATTGTTTGCCGCTTGTAATGGGCTTTGAATCGGCACAGATACGGAACCGCTGATTGTTTGACTAGTAATCTCGTCCTGATCTCGCTTCGCTGGAAAATGAGCACGGAAACCTTAAGAGCAGAAATGCTGAGAGCGTCGAACAGGAATTTGAATGCTAAAGATAACTCTTGCGTTTTAAGGAATGGTTCAGGTCAGAAATCAAATTTGCACAATTTTCCAGTCGGTGTCTTTAGTCCTCAGCCTATTCCTGAACTGTCCCAGAAGTGTCCTGACACATTGGCACCCATCCAATGATTGTCCAAAAATATTAAACTGCTTTGTTTGCTTCACTTTTTTTCCTCTAGATTTTTTGTGCTATCATATTATTAGGTTTGAAAATGACTGTCAAGAGGCTAAACACTGAACACATGCACATATAGCCACACAATGCATACAGACATGTCTATAGCCCATAAATAGATGAACATTGTAATAGGCACCAGAAATAGCTACTAAACAGTAACAATAAACAATGAGCATTTTCATTCATTATTTTATCATTTCTGAATGCCTTTCGAACAAAAGTAGAGCAAGATCAGCATCACTGAGCCCTGAACAATGACATAATATAGCTCCAATACGGTTAAATGCTTAGGTGCTATAAGACTTCGTTGGCACTCTACACAACATGCACTGGACCGTATTTTGTGAATAGTACTACCAAACCAAGTGTTGTCATTTTGTCTTATAGACGTTGTGATCCGTATCACCACCACTGTAAAGAAATCCCAGTCAGTAAATTTCTCTACAGTGAGTCATTTTGCACTAGACCACTCTGAGCGACTTCATTTACATCTTACATCTGGAAGTCCCCTTTATTCCAAAGTGTCTCTATAATGCATAACCAGCATAATAAAATTTTTTTCCTTGCTTTCCTGCATTGTTTAGCACCTTAAAACAGCGCAACACTGTTTAGTGTTGACAGACTGGGGTTCAGGCCACCAGGATAACATTTTAGGCTGAAATAATAAAAAAAAAAATGCTGTTTATGCAGATAAACCAAAAAAAGAAGAAGAAAAATCCCATTTAAAACCAAGAAAAAACATGAATGAGTGAAACATGTCACTTCTTAATCCTTTTATATATTTGAATATTAGAACAGATGATAGCAAATGAAAAAATGAAAATAATTGCCATTGTAATACTTTTGACCACTTTTATAGATAGGTCTATCAAACAGTGTCAGAAACCAAGTCTGTCAGAGATTTTTGAATAACTGAAAGTGAATCGAGTTTTTTTTTTCTTTTCTTCCTTTTCTCAGTTTTCAGTTGGGTAGAGCAGCTGCCCTTGACATTACGTACATATTTCATAATGAATGACTCCATATAAATGCTCCAGAATTGCTTGGAATAAAGTCTCTTTACATTAACTTACATTAAAAGTTAAGTGGGTTTTTGCCTTCTCTTGTAAAGTTGCCATTCATGAAGTGCCTGTTTCTTTTTAGACTGCAGCAATATGCAGTTTCAAAGATGTGAATAGGTGGCTGTGACTTGGCTGATCAAATAGCTTTGACATAACAAAATTTGTATAAATTTCGATTATTGCCCAAAAAAAAAGCATCAAACGGAGAGTGCCTTTTCTACCCCTCACCACCAGATGGCGATACTGCTCCCTCTGCAAGTGCACCACTCCCAATGTCTCTGACTCTACTGAGGGGCAGTAACAGGCACTAGATCTCAGCTGATGTGTTTAAAGAGGGCCCTGCACACTGACACTGTAATGGGAAATCAATGTGGCTGCGACTGTGGGCCAGGAACCAGCGGCGTTATGATGGACGCCAGTTCTCTACCAGGATATCCAGGACACGTGCATAATGCGTTTGGCCGGATCGATGAGGTTTACACAACGCCTTCCGCGAGTTGCCATAGGCCCTTAAAAACAGCCCCCTGCCTGTCGGCCACATGCAGTGACACACGGTTAAATGGCCAATCAATTTTCAAATAATGATTGCGCAGAAAAGTTCGATAACAGTGGCCGTCCACTGAAACGCAGTGTGATTGAATGAAGATGTAAAGTGTCGTGTAAATGAAATCAATCTCGATTAGAAGAAGGCTCATTAACAACTGCAATGATGTCAAGTACACTTCTTCCTGTGATTAACTGTCCATTTGCGATGTGAAATAAATCTAATAAGGTGCAGTTAAGAGGCCTGAATGAAGATGGAGGCAATACGTTGTCATGCTGTGGCTCGGATGTTAAGGATTCTTCAGCTGGATAGACTGAGTGCGCTCTCGTTGTGCTGACCCTGTCCTCTTACTGATGCCACCACATGAAAGTTATGCGTTGCGTTTGTAACAAGATGGCAAGTGGTAATATTGTTTGAAGGGCCTTTGGTGAAGCCCATGGTTTCATCAGCTGAGAGGACCCTTGTTTTCAGACTGGGAGTCACGTGATGCAGACCAGCCCAGCCCAGACTCTTAACTGTGTAGAAACTAATGCTAGATAAGTAACTTATGGCCAGCATTTCTCATTGCCCACCTACTCGGATCTGTCCTCATCCTCCATGACTAGCCTTTTTCATTCTTGTGTTCTCAGTGCCACCACTTTTTTTTTTTTGTTGCAGTTTTCGCAGCTGCTGTCCAGCACAGCCTGTTGTCAGCCAGAACTAGATTTAGAGTCACTATAAATTTGGTAGGCCCTCTTCAGGCTGATGTTAACTTTTTATTCAAATTTCCATTCCGCCTTAAATAATGCAGCAGTTACATGAATGGCGCCTGTACGGGCTTCTGAATGTAACAGCTACATCATTTAAGATTGGATGGGGAATGAGAATAAAAAGCTGACTTCAGTTTCATCTAATCTCTGTCCACTGTACGAGACTCAATTACAGTCACTAAACTGTGGCTGAACAGTAAGGGCCGCTGGTTTAACACCTAAATTACTGGTAATTGCGCTTGGATGTAAAACATCGCTGCTGTCTCTGAAATAATAACTTTGCAGGAGAAGGAAAAAATATGTTTCATATTTACTGTAAGTCAGTGGAAACGGAATTTTTTGGTAATTTTGGGCCATTTCTTTTGGTCCATTCATCATGTAGTTTTGGCACAATGTGAAGGGCAACAAGCATTTTTAACGGTCAAAAACTGAGAAACGGCTAAAATATATATATATGCGATTTTGTTCTGACAGCAGCGATAGTCTATTTAAACATTCTTTTGCTTATATATGTGAGTTTATACATTAGCTCGCAATTACCAGCCCAAAGCCCTACTGGCACACGGAATTTTCTCAGTTGCCTTCTCGGACTGTTGTTACTGAAGTGAGCTAGGACTAGGACTGATAGGAAGATTTCGAGACCATACTGATAGGGGCTAAAATTCAGGCTATTCAGCCTATATAATTTAATACAGTCAAAATTTTTGTGTAGTATCTTATTGACACTGACTGAGATGCACTTATTTCTCAATTGTCACATTTTTTTAAAATGAGATTTGGGTCTAAAACTAGTATTTAATGTTATTTTATCTTTTGCTTTCTTCAGCCTAATCGGTTTGACACAATTTACAATTTTGTTAGTGTTTGTCCAACAGTGTTCTCTCACTACAATACCCAGCATGCATTACGTAAATGCATCATACAAACATAGAGAAGAAGACTTTAATGTAGAGGTGAATAAATATGTATTATATTTCCCAGCAGTAACTTTAGCTGCCTAGTTGTAGTTTTTCAAGTTCCTCCCTCCTTCAAACTACATCATCAGAAGATATCTTTAAATGTATGTGATCTTAATCTCGCTCTACACACTGGTTTGACACCACTGTACAAGGCTAGTAGGCACGTTTACTACAGAAGTAATGGTTGTGACCTTTATTTATTTGGCCTGACAAACCGCTTTAAACTTGAAAAGCAGAAATTCACATGGTCTTAAATAACATGAACCTTGTAGCTCAGGGACTGAGCTTACTGATGATTGCAAAGGACCTTAATATTGGCCAGTATTATTGACCATCCAGCAACCAACCAGTACAAAGTTGTGTGCAGAAGTAGAGATGAACATGGTCAAATTGCATGTCTTTGATGTTCTAAGTGGAAGTAAGTTAACACTTCGTCTACAGAGAGCACGATTCTGTTTGTTTACTGAGTTTAATATATTGAGGGGGAATGAATAAAACATAAAATGTGGCCTGTGCCAAAGTTATGGCATATTTTATACTGTGTTTTTTTCCCCCCACCAATGTGTTTAAACTCAAATAAACAGAAACTGTGTTGTAACATCTAAAGGTTTCCCTCTAAAGGTTTTGTCACGTTATTTTCAGAACAAAACATGTAATTTGACCAGGGATGTTCAACCTTTTAAATATAAGTAATTGTGTTTTGATCATGATTGCAGTTTTCAGCAATTTTCCCTCAATAAAAGGGGAACATCGTTGATTTTTTTTATATAAAAAATGTTTATGGCAAAATGGTCTTTGGACCATTTTAGACCAAAACCTAGCTTTCTTTTAGAGGCAGTAAACCTGTGAGCATAATCTAATAGTTTTTGAATATATGAATGAATCCTTTGTTTGGTAATGATGGCTTATTTATTTACTTATTTATTTACTTTTTTGTTTATAAAGTGTTTACTTAGCATATAAAATGCGCTGGATTAATATGATTAAGAGCCAGTCTTGGTTTCAAAAAAAGATTTATACGTTTGGAAAAAGTTTGTTGATTTAAAAGGATGAAGTGGAATACAGCTGTTTTGTTACTGGCTGGAAAAGATGCGATAAGCTTGTTTGCTCTCTTTAGCAAAATATTCCTGATTATCATTATGCTATTCTGAATACACACTCATTAAAGATTATCAGCCCTGATACATTCACTGTAAGTGTGTACTCTTTCAATAATATGGTTATTGATAATACAGAAGTCATTCCGTTGTATTTCACCTCTTTCAGATCACACAGATCCATATTGACTCTAATAGGAAAGAAATTTCAGCATCACCACTGTGTATCGACAGATACTTGAGAATCAGTTATTTGGAATTGGTAGTGGCAGGGGGGGAGAAAAGATGGTATCGACGCATACCTTTTGTGGCTGATTGCAGTTCCCCCGCTATATTTTTCCCCCTTTCCTGCTGAGTCACCATACGTATGTAGATAAAACTCGGAAAGATGTCAGAAACCACAAATGTCAGCAGAGTTGTTATCATTTGAACAGTCCTACGCGGCATCTTTCGAGCCCTTTTTCCCTGCATTCTAATTCTATAGATGCGCTCCACGATTGTGCATAGCTGCATAAAAGTTTCGGTGTTTGGCAGAAGTCTATACGAGGAATTGCTTTGCTTTCAAAGCTGCTGCCCTGCTGCTAACCAGCCGTGGCTGCGCGGCAGTCAGCCGCTCACCTGTGTATACTCCCTCCGCACCGACTTGCCATTCATATCCATACACACGCTCAGGAAGTCAGAAAGAACTCGACCCCTAACTGCCTGTCACCTGGCTGATGGAGTGGAAGAAGTCGTGGCCTGCGGAACGTTCCTGCCGCTTTTGCTTTTACGAGGCCTCGCAAATTCAAGTGCTTTTTTTTCTGGCATCACCTTGCTTCCCTTGTCTGTATGCATAGCTATTATGCAGCTTCCGAGCTCAGTGTTGGATGTTGTAGACTTACTGGTTGCGTCACAATGCCCCCACCTCCTCCCCACAGCCATTATGTAGGATCGATGATGGCAAGCCATCTCTGTTGAGACGTGAGCCGACACCCAGGTGTGTAGGAGATGGCACGGACTCGTTTACTCCTTTTATCCGAGCCTCGTGTGCTGAAGTGCCCTCACATGGCTCTCCTGATGAGAGCGCTTGTGTCTCCTTCGTGGTCCTATTGCGTTTTAAGCTTCTTTTTTTTTAAAGTCTTCACATTCTGTGCGGCAAAATGGCAAATTACCCCGTGTAGTCAGGGGGCCGTGGCGATTATCGGGCTGAGCTAACGATGCGTGCTGAAGGTGCAATTTGCCAGTTGAAAGCCATTGTGAGCTTCTGGAGCAGTTAAAGACTCCACTAATAGACCATCCTTAAATAGTCGGTGAGCGCCAGCTTCGGGACACTTGACGTTTGCTTAAAGTTTTTCCAAGCGCCACCTTCCCCACCACCTCTTTATCTGGACGTGATCTAAACCTCAATATAGCCCGAAAATATGCTGCCCCGGTTTGACCACAGCAAGTTTTTTCATTCAGAGCCTGACCTTGGCAGCACTGACTGCCTTCATTGGATTATTGAAAAGTAAAACAAACAGTGTAATTATCAGCTGGCCAGAACAAATTCCAAATCTCACTTGGCCTGTTACAATTATTGCATAATCACCTAATCGCAATTACTTGAGATGATCACAATTAATGTTTTCCAGTTTTCCAGTAGTATTAAGCTGCAGCAAACAGAATGTGATTTTGAGTTTGCAGGACTGAGCTACATAAATGCAAATGAAAGAGAGCAGTAAATGCATTCGTTGAAACACATCATGGAGCTTATGAATACGAAAGTAGTTCAAACTTGGTGCTGTAACATGTTTAGAGGGCAGTGCGAACAGAGTGAGAACTATTTTGCTTATATATTCTCAAAAGGTAGAAGCTTTGCTTGACCACACCTTGCTTGACCATACAGTACTAATAGTCTAACCCACATAATGAACATAGCCAGAAGGACTATAGCCAGTGAGCCAATTTGGCCACTTCTGGCTTGTGCTGTGATCGATGCAGAGTAAACAAGAAAAGGCAAATAAATAATTTATGATGGTCGTCTACTAAAATTTAGTGATCTTGACATCCTTAAATCTCTCTTTAACAAGTGTTCATTTTCCCATGCAATCAAACAAATACTGCCTCACTTATCCTCCAGATGATATTGGACCAGCATAACTAGAACCATTCAATTTTAAACATTGTTCCCCTGTCTAACACAACATACCCTCCAAGAGTAGTCAGTGTTTTTCATAAATCTGCTTCTCATTTGTGATGCATTCATGGGCTTCTAACAGTACTTATTAGTTATTCTTCCTTAATCTAAATATCTCTGTCCATTTCTTTTCTTTCTTGTGTTATTGTTTTGCTTTGCAGTGGTTACTTACAGAGGAGGTTCCCCTTCTGAGATTTGGTTTCTCTCATGAATTCTTCCTCTTGGAGTTTTTCTCGCCTCTGGCTTGCTCACTTGGGGCTCGGACCCAGATTTCTCTAAAGCTGTATGTTGTAAAAATCACTTTATAAATCTTGAATTCAATTGAAACAACATCCCAAAGGTTTTTAGTCTTAATAAAACTCTGCATAGGATAATGTGCTGTTTTTATGCTGGGCTTGTGGACCTCGCTCCTAACATCACGAGGGACTCCAGCGTGCTTTATTTGAAACTGTTAAAGTAATGAAATTAGGGGAGAGAATAAATCAAGAAGAAACAGGCCTAAATGTTGGGAGATTATGGCCCCCTTCACACCTGGCATTAAACTTCATCTTGAGAGATCTGATCATGAGTGAGCAAGGCTAAGTACAGACGTGAACAAGATCCAGTGTTTGTAAGCAGAGAACGCATACGACCTCACAACGCTCGTATTGCAACCGTTAATGCATCTTGTCTTGAAAGACTGTCTAATCAAGGTGTGTGATCGTAATGTTTTCTGAGTCATGAACAAAAATAAACTGTTGTGATGTTGTGTGTTGGAGAACTGTTGCAACAAAGTAGGAAACGTAGGAAGCATACAGTTGTCTAAAGTCTTTGTATATTGTACCATTACCCTTCACTGGCACAAAGGGGTCAAAACAGTCCCAGCTCATTATCCCTCCTCCACCAAACTTTACTGTTGACACTATGCATTCCTATAGGTAGCAATTTTCTTGCATCCACCAAATCAAGATTAATTTATCAGGCTGCCTGCTAGTGAAGCGAAATTCATTCCAGCGAATACATTTCCACTGTTCCAGTCCAGTGGTGGGGTGCTTTACACCATTATAGCCGACGCTTGGCACTGGACATAGTGATGTTAGGCTTATGTGTAGTTGCTCGGCCATAGAAACCCATTTCATGCTGCACCTGACACAGTTCGTGTGCTGATGTTTCTTCCTTAGGCAGTTTGAAACTCTGTACAGAGTGCTTTTTTGCTTGGTACCCCCGCTTTGTGATTTTTGCATGGTTTACCACAGGGGTGGGGAACTGAGGGCTGGAGTCCAACACAGTTTGGAGATTTTCCTGGTCTAGAACACCAGCTAAATCTGGTAATTAGTTGATGAGTTGAATCGGGTATGCTTGAGCAGGTAAATCGCAAAACTGTGCTTGAATCCTTCCCTCCAGGACTGAAGCTACCCAGCCCTGTACAGCATACACTTTACATTTCTTTACTTGCAAAACATGCATTGCGGAAATGTCAGTTATGATCTACACGTCTTTTTGTGCAGTGTTGGCTTTTGTTCATAGAATGTAACTGGAATTGTACTAGGTCTCACACAATGCTTTCTGATTGAATTACTACTGTATTGTACTTCCGTTTAAATAATAGAGTAGTGCATATGTGAAAGGGGCTGTAGAAATGAGTGTAAACAGCCACATCTATTTAGGACCACCCGTACGCAGTAGGAACAGTGCTTAAGAGAAACCTGACTGGGCGATTTAAACCCAGTCTGACAAATATTTGACAAGTCTGAACCCGATCAAACCCTTACATGAACAGTCGGGTTCCATCAGGTTTGGTCAAGTATTTCAAGCTCTCGGAACTGCCTTTTTTTTCGGCCGGCGGTTCCGCTCTCTCGCGTGTCAGTCAGACCGCGTGACGGACTCACGCACTCATTAAGGCCCCATCTGCAGCCTGGCTCTGGCAGCGCACAGATGGGTACTAGTCACCATTACCGATCTGTACTTGCTGTATGTGCGTGTGTGTGTCACCCTGGAGAACATGCAGTTCCACACATGCCATTAGCGGTTCCATAAGCTTGACTGCTGACCAGCAATAGGGCGTTTGCGTGTGTCAGTTATGAGGCTTTCACTGAGGCTAACTCTCGCCAATTTGCTAACTCTGATCTGAGTCTTCCATCATGTAGGGGCAGGAGGTCATGTCTCCAGGTATGGATCAATAATTAATTTGGGTGTGTTTTTTTTGGAAGGATCAATAACACCCCTAGTGCTGCCTTGGGACAGAGGCTGCGTCTGGCTGTGCCTCGTCAGCAGCTTGTACAAGCCCTGTTTAATCTGGCTACCATGCAGAAGCTTGCGTTCTCTCTCTTTTTCTTTCTTTCTTTTCTGCTGGAGGGCTGTGGTCTTAGCTGCTGGAGCCCTTCTTTTTAGCTACTGACACCGGGAGCACATTCCATATACAGCGCAGAACTTGCTCAAAATTCATGGGCCTTCAGAAAGGGATTTGACCTTGTAGTCGAGTTTTTAACATTGGCTGTTTCATGTTGTTCCTACTTTTAGATTGGTCTTTTATTTTTTTTCATGTTCACTGCCCGCCCCCCTCCTTCTATAGGTCTTGGCTTTCTTTTAAGTAGCTGCCTTTGACAGGGTAGAGTGGTGCTGAAAGCACCCAGTGGGAAACGTGCCGTTTTATCCCTCGCTTTCTCGCTAAAGCCTCCCTCTCTGTTTCTTTCTCCTTCACAGGGCTCTACTACGTCGACTCCGAAGGTAACCGTGTGTGTGGTGACATGTTCGCCGTGGGCTCCGGCTCCATGTACGCCTACGGTGTCCTCGACAGCGGCCTCCGCCATGATCTGACCGTCGAGGAGGCCTGTGACCTCGGCCGCCGTGCCATCTACCAGGCCACGTTCCGCGATGCCTACAGCGGTGGCCAAGTCAACCTGTACCGCGTCCACAGCGAGGGCTGGGAAAACGTCTCCCAGGAGGATGTGCTGCAGCTCCACCATCAATACCAGAGCCAGAAGGCATAGAGGAGATGGAGGCTGGGATGGGTGGGAGGTGAGGGATGGGTCTAGGGCAATGGTTTCCAATCCTGGCAATGGCGTAACCCTGATGTCATTATTAAAACTTTTTTTTTTATTACCACTATTTAAAAATACAAGCAGCCCTGTGAATATAGACCAATGGCAATGGTACATAATCACTTAGGATATAATCCCCATTCATGTACAATGTATGATGTGGCTGGTAGAGTAGTGGTAGAAGAAGTGAACCAGAAACTAGAAGATTGTGGGTTCAAATCCCAGGACTGGCTGAGTATACTTGGTTGTGCCCCTGTGCAAGATGCTTAAACCCCAAACTTCTTTGCTTCTTCTATAAAGCTGCTGTTTTGGAGATACGTTTTGATATTTTAGAACATCATTTATTCACAAAGCAATGTTTCTCCCTTTAACATGATAACTTAAACCTAAATTCAAGCCTATCAGATAGGTAGAGAGCTGAGGGGCATTCTATTGGGCAGTTCTCAACTATTTGTTATGTGGCTTACTTAGAAGTCCTTTGTGAATCAGAGGATATGTGGTATAAAACCAGGTCTCTCAGTTTTGGATAACTTAAGCCAGAGTTGAGCTTGTCCAGTAGAGAAACTAGAGAGGCCCAGCTTTGGGAAATAAGTGTGATTCTGCTACTCAAGCCCTTCCTGAGCTAAAATGTCTGTTAAGCAAAAAAAACTGCACGGCAGGGTTACGCCAGAATCGGGATGGGTAAACATGGGCGTAGAGAGTTGGGAACGTTAGATAGGGGTATAATAAAAGGCTAAAATAAGCCGGCAAGACGTGGGCAATGAATGCGAATGGCAGTTGATGGAAATTTAGCAGAGACCCTAATGGATCTGAGACTCTTGCAAGTTAGAAAACACAACACAATGTGCTTGAGGCACTTTCTGTTCCTAAATGAAGTTACACTAACATTTATCACCCTTTCCGTTATTTCTTTCATGTGATTTGTTTAGTTATTACCTCAGTAACAGTAGTATTACTGTAGTAGTATCAGGCGTCGGGCTGCAGTTCCTCATGGTATGCGATAGATGTGGGGGTGCTGTATCCTACTGGATAGCAGGCCAAGCCAAACTTTGCTTGGCCAGCTCCCTGGGAGTGCGAGTGGGCTTCTGTTCTTCTTATCACACTTGTAACCACAGCTACCAAACCCACTCTCAATAAACCTTGGACTTGGTTTTTTTTTTGCTATTTATGTCTTCTGTGTGTTCTTTTGATGAACCGCCTCCCTCTTCAGTATGTATGTTTGTGCACACACACATGATACGGCAGTGTCTTCCAGCTACACGATTCCCTTATGCATAAAGGGGGTGTTTTATCCATTTGTTTCATTCCAGTCTTCGCTCCTCTTTCCTTTGCCATTCGTCTTTGCAAGCTGTGAGACACGCTGCAAGCTAATTTACAGTTTCTCCTGAGACTCTGCACGGAGTTATACTACCTCCCCGCGTATCTGTATATGCTTACAGATGAGAGACCTTGTGGGTGATTCCATGACTGGGGTGAAATTTTGTCTGTCACTCTTCAGAATTAAACTTTTTTTTTTTTTTAGTAAGCATGTTCAGGATTTAGTCAGCATCCATGCTAACTGGATGAGCATACTAAATAGAAATTTCACTGATTTCTCAAATTCTACATGACTAAATGTTTGAGGTGTCAACAAAGTCATTTGGCGTGGTTTAATGTGAAACGCTCTGTTCTAGAGAAACTTGGCAAGTCAGAACTGTTCACAGTGGTGGTGATGGGAACCAGGCATCTGAAGAGTTTAATCTCTGAAGGCTTCCTCACTGAAAGTGGCTACGTGAAATGGTAGATTTGTGATGAGATTTTGGTCTAAAACATATTTTCATCCATTCATGGTAGAGGGATATATGCAGGGTGTTGTGAGGTAAAGTCCCTGAAGAAAATTAGCTGGTCAGATTTATGACCATTTCACATTAGATATTTCAGAGGTGAATCTGCGCTGATGTAACTTTAAATATACATTTTTCTTAACCTATAATGGATGCCTTATGAAAAGGGTGTTTCAATCATGAGATGTTAATGGCTTCACACATTAATGCAAAAATTATTTTGAGGTATAGGACTGATTACTTTTCAAGGTACTGTATAGTTTTAGAGGGGACAGGCAAAAATGAGTCATTCCATCAGTTCCAAATGGACATGCTGAATTAAATTTTTTTCATGTCATAAAGACCTTTTTCAAAAAAAAAAAAAGCAAAATAAAGATGATTGTTGGCATATTACACTGAGCTTATGACAAGATGGATTATTTCAGGCTAAAGTGGATGCCATGTTTTTCACACACTACCTTTCTATCTGTCTATCTATCTACCTATTTATCCTATCTACCTACCTACCTATCTCTATAATTTATGCGTGCAGGTGTTACCCTCATTACTGGTGGATAAAATTAAGCACATAGCCTTACAGTCTCAATAGACAAACAATAGCAGTAGACTGGATCGTGCTGGTGATCGCAGTGGCTTTCAACAATGCCACTGTAACAGGATGCCACTTCTGCAACAAGTCAGTTTGTGAATTTCTGTCCTGCTAGATCTGCCCCTGTCAACTGTAAGTGCTATTATTGTGGAATGGAAGCACCCAGGAGTAATAACAGCTCAGTCATGAAGCGGTAGATCACACCAACTCACAAAGTGAGCAGAGTGCTGAAGGGTAGTGTCTATCTATACAAATGTCTTCAGTGTATAGCCAAAACACAAGTATTAGCCTTGCCATTCCAATACTTTTGCAGGAGACTCAATAGCTTGAAAACCACTCATTAGAAAATGTTAAAAGGCTTTGAACGTTGGCACTATTTCCATGGAATGTTTTTTTAAATGCTGTCTAATTTCTGTTTTCTGAAATGTGCACATATGTTGTTTAGAAAGACACTTTACCTTAATGTTACCTTGCTTAAAATGTGCTTTACATACATATTTGTAAATATAGGCTAATATCAGTGGGACACATACACTGTATTTACAGAAGTATTCACTCACCCATGCTGTTCCAATCACTTCCATGGCCACAGGGGTAAAAAAAAAAAACAAGCACCTAGGCCTGCAGACTGCTTCTACAAACATTTGTGAAAGAATGGGTCGCTCTCAGGAGCTCAGTGAATTCCAGTGTGGAACTATGATAGGATGCCACCTGTGCAACAGGTCCAGTCATGAAATTTCCTTGCTACTAAATATTCAACAGTCAACTATCAGTGGTATTATAATGAAGTGGAAACGATTGGGAACAACAGCAACTCAGCCACGAAGTGGTAGGCAAAAAATGACAGACAGGGGTCAGCGGATGCTGAGGCACATAGTGCTCAGAGGTCGCCAACTTTCTGCAGAGTCAATCGCTACAGACCTCCAAACTTCATGTGGTCTTCAGATTAGCTCAAGAACAGCATAAAGAACTTTATGGAATGGGTTTCCATGGCCGAGCAGCAGCATCCAAGCATTACATAACCAAGCACAATGCAAAGCATCAAATGCAGTGGTGTAAAGTGCTGTCACTGGACTCTAGAGCAGTGGAGATGTGTTCTCTGGAATGACGAATCACGCTTCTCCGTCTGGCGATCCGACGGACGACTCTGGGTTTGGCGGTTGCCAGGAGAACGGAACTTGTCTGACTGCATTGTGCCAATTATAAAGTTTGGTAGAGGAGGGATTCTGTTGTGGGGTTGTTTTTCAGGAGTTGGGCTCGGCTCCTTAGTGAAAAGAAGTCTTAATGCTTCAGCAGACCAAGAGATTTTGGACAATTTCATGCTCCTAATTTTGTGGGAAAACTTTGGGGATGGCCCCTTCCTCATCCAACATGACTGTGCACCAGTGCACAAAGCAAGGTCCATGAAGACATGGATGAGCAAATTTGGTGTAGAAGAACTTGACTGGCCTGCAGAGTCCTGACCTCAACCCGATAGAATACCTTTGGTATGAATTACAGTGGAGACTGTGAGCCAGGCTTTCTCATCCAACATCAGTGTCTGTCTTCATAAATGCGCTTCTGTAAGAATGTTCAAAAATTCCCATACACACACGCCTAAACCTTGTGGAAAGCCATCCCTGAAGAGTTGAAGCTGTTATAGTTGCAAAGGGTGGGTGGACATCATGTTAAACCCTCTGGATTAAGAAGGGGAAGTCACTCAAGTTCATATGTGTGTGAAGGCAGACAAGCGAATACTTTTGGAAATATAGTGCATATACATCCAAACTGTAGAATCACACTTACTCAGCTTTCTTATTGCCCCCACCCTCAGCATAGTTACTTGCTAGACTGAAACAGGCAACATTGCCATAGGCAATGTGAACTGCATCAGCCATTTGTGTTTCATAAAATGTACAGACTTCCCTGTAGTCACTGGGACTTTGGCCCACAGCTGCCTTTACCTTTCATTGTTGGTAGAATTTATTTATTTAATCTCATTTCGTCACACCTCTTCGACACCGAGGTTATGCACAGCTCTGTCACTGTTTTATAGTGTAACGACCCGTTTGGTCTGCCCGTGTCCCCTCAGCGGTTTTACAGCGGAGGAATAAACACTAATAAAGGCAGTGGGGAAACGTCTCGGTCCAAACCTAGTTTCACAGGTGGCTAGTTAGCAGATGGAAAACAAATGGGATTTCAATAAATGTAAATGAGCAGCCCTTTTTCCCCCCATTGTGCTGCTTCAAGTAAATGAAGAGAAGAGAACTGCTCATCCATAACAAGGCTGCAAATCAAATATGCTAATGAGTGTGTTTTCTTAGGATTAAAATATTAGCAAAACATCTGCAATGTCTAGCAAGTATCAGAATATAGTGCTTCGTTAAAAACGATGATGGTTTTTTGTCTGCCTGTTTACCCTTATTGTTAAAGCTCCATGAAATGAGGTCTGAAAGGGTACAGAGACTTCATTGTTTAATGCTAAGCTACCTAAGTGGCTAATGTCCTAGCATAGTTCTTGAGGAGAACTTATGCTAATTTCAACAGCTGATGTCTTACTCCACGAAAATATTACCCTGTGTAGTGTAGATGTGATCCACTATGAAGTTAAAGGCATATTCCAGCCTAAAACTAGAGTTTAATATTATATGTGCTGTGTTATGTGGCATTTCGCTCAGCGTTATGTCCCTCAGCCTGTCAGAATTCATGATTTTAAATCATTTTCATGTCTTTGTTCATAGTATTCTTTCACTATGATACCACCATGTATTATACAGATGTCACATCAAGCATTGGAAATCTATATGGTGTAAACAAAACCTGACTACTAGCTACTAACTGATCCTAATACGTACAACCAAGCTAGCATTAGCATATAGCTTTTACCTCAGTCTTCAAACTAAATTGTAAAGAAAACAGAGATTCTGTCTTTATTTTGTACAAAATGGATGCCAGATGCCATTTTCCCCTTTCAGCCAGAGAAAAGTTTTTATCTTCAAAGTCAATCTGAGGCAAAGTATCTAGCTAGATAAGCAGAATACCTTGCTAACTGTAGCCTTTAGCTTGTTGTCTTCTCTACCTAATGAGTCCATTCTATCCATTGTAATGGTGATTTGAAAATAGTTACTACATTATACATTTGCAGTTATTCAACCTCCAAGCTGTAATGCTATCTAGCTGGCTTTTAATTCTGTATTTATCAGCTAATGCCCTTAATGCACCCTGAAGCAGTTGTAGTTTTAGTTGTAGAGGTCTACTGCTGCAGTAATTATTGCTAAATCATATTGACAGTAGATGTAGCCATGGTAAAGCTCTAACTACTTTGTTTTTGTACCACTGGCCTAGTGGATGTTCCTTAGATGTTCCTTTTTGTGTGGTTACCTCAGACTTTATAGTGCTGAAGGGATGTGATGTTCAACTTTAAGTAAAATTTAAAATAACCAAACCAAATCTCAGTGAGTGAAACAAACATTTTACGTGATGATAACATAAAACAGGTTACATTGCTTTAAATAGGCTGACTAATCATAGTACAACCCCAATTCCAATGAACTTGGGACGTTGTGTAAAACAAATAAAAACAGAATACGATGATTTGCAAATCCTTTTCAACCTATATTCAATTGAATACACAACAAAGACAAGATATTTAATGTCTTAATGTTTTTTGCAAATATTCACTCAGTTTGAATTTGATGCCAGCAACACATTCCAAAGAAGTTGGGACAGGGGGCATGTTTACCACTGTGTTACATCCCTTTTCCTTTTAACAACACTTAATAAGCGTTTGGGAACTGAGGACACTAATTGTTGAAGCTTTGTAGGTGGAATTCTTTCCCATTCTTGCTTGATGTACAACTTCAGTTGCTCAACAGTCGGGGGTCTCCATTGTCGTATTTTGCGTTTCATAATGCGCCACACATTTTCAATGGGAGACAGGTCTGGACTGCAGGCAGGCCAGTCTAGTACCCGCACTCTTTTACTACGAAGCCACGCTGTTGTAACACGTGCAGAACGTGGCTCGGCATTGTCTTGCTGAAATAAGCAGGGACGTCCCTGAAAAAGACACTGCTTGGATGGCAGCATATGTTGCTCCAAAGCCTGTACGTACCTTTCAGCATTAATGGTGCCTTCACAAATGTGCAAGTTGCCCATGCCATGGGCACTAACACACCCCCAGACCATCAGAGATGCTGGCTTTTGAACTTTGCGCTGATAACGATCCAGACAGTCCTTTTCCTCTTTGGCCCGGGGGACACGACGTCCATGATTTCCAAAAACAATTTGAAATGTGGACTCAGGACACTTTTCCACTTTGCGTCAGTCCATCTCAGATGAGCTCGGGCCCAGAGAAGCTGGTGGCGTTTCTGGGTGTAGTTGATATATGGCTTTCGCTTTGCATGGCTTTAACTTGCACTTGTAGATGGAGCGACAAACTGTGTTCACTGACAATGGCTTTCTGAAGTGTTCCTGAGCCCATGTGGTAATATCTGTTACAGAATGATGTCGGTTTTTAATGCAGTGCCGCCTGAGGGATCGAAGGTCACGGGCATTCAATGTTGGTTTTCTGCCTTGCCGCTTACTGGCAGAGATTTCTCCAGATTCTCTGAATCTTTTGATGATATTATGGACTGTAGATGATGAAATCCCTAAATTCCTTGCAATTGCACGTTGAGAAATGTTGCTCTTAAACTGTTGGACTATTTGCTCACACAGTTGTTCACAAAGTGTTGAACCTCGCCCCATCCTTGCTTGTGAACGACTGACCCTTTCAGGGATGCTCCCTTTATACCCAATCATGACACTCACCTGTTTCCAATTAACCTGTTCACCTGTGGAACAGGTGTTTTTTTGAGCATTCCTCATCTTTCCCAACTTCATTGGAACGTGTTGCAGGGATCAAATTCAAAATGAGTCAATATTTGCAATAAACAATAAAGTTTATCCGTTTGGACATTAAATACCTTGTCTTTGTAGTGTATTCAATTGAATATAGGTTGAAAAGGATTTGCAAATCATCGTATTCTGTTTTTATTTATGTTTCACACAACATCCCAACTTAATTGGAAATGGGGTTGTACTATGATTATTCAGCCTATTTAAAGGAATGTTACCTGTTTTATGTTATCATCATGTAAAATGTTTGTTTCTCTCACAGAGTTTTGGTTTGGTTATTTTAAATTTTACTTAAAGTTGATCATTGCATCCCTTCAGCACTATAATGTCTGAGGTAACCACACAAAAAGGAACATCTAAGACTAGGCCAGTGGTACAAAAACAAAGTAGTTAGAGCTTTACTATGGCTACATCTGCTGTCAATATGATTTAGCAATAATTACTGCAGCAGTAGACCTCTACAACTAAAACTACAACTAAAATTCACACAGTGGTAAACATGCCCCCTGTCCCAACTTCTTTGGAGTGTGCTGCAGGCATCAAATTCAAAATGAGTGAATATTTGCAAAAAACAGTAAAGTTTATCCGTTTGGACATTAAATATCTTGTCTTTGTAGTGTATTCAATTGAATATAGGTTGAAAAGGATTTGCAAATCATCGTATTCTGTTTTTATTTATGTTTTACACTACGTCCCAACTTCATTGGAATTGGGGTTGTATTTCCTGCCACCATCTCATAATAAGAAAAGTCTGACAGGTTACCTAGACTTAAGATTATTTAACTTGGGCCACTATGTATTGCTTTGGTGGCCTTTTGGTGGCCCTGGGTGGGCACAACTTTCAAAGGGCCCATATCTTACAGTTTATTGTTTTTCCATGTATGATGTTTGTAAGGGTGATTGGGTAATTGGGCAGGGTTAAACTGTTATAGGCTAAATAGGTAGATGTATAACATTTCGGAGACACTTCAAGACTGTTTTAACACCACAGACTGGAATATGTTTAAACAAGCGGCAACCTACAACACCACCACAGATCTCTAGCAGTATGCTGAAACAGTCACTGACTACATCTCCAAGTTTATTGAGGATGTAACTGTTCTCAAGACCATCATGGTTCAGGCCAGACAGAAGCCATGGCTGACAGGGCAGGTCTACAATCTACTGAACACTAGGAATGCTGCTTTCTCAGCAGGAAAAGAGGTGGGCCTGAGGGCAGCTAGGCCCAACGTTTCCTGTGGCACCAGAAAGGCAAAGAGGCAGTACTCCAGGAGGATAGCCCATCGCTTCGGCCACAGCAAAGATACACAGAGTCTGTGGCGGGGGATACAGACCATCACAAACTACAAGCCCCCACCGCAGACCCGTGACAGCTCCACCTCTCTGCTGAATGAGCTTAACAACTTCGTCGCCCGGTTTGAGGCAAACAATAACATGTCTGCACAGAAGATCCCATCCCCTCCTGGGGATGTGCCCAGTCAGTGTGAGGAGATCATTCAGCATGATTGATGCTCGAAAAGCTCCTAGCCCTGACAACATACCCGGTTGTGTGCTGGGGAGCTTACAGATGTCTTTAAAGATATCTTTAACATCTCGCTGAGTCAGGCTGAAAGCCTGAAAGCCACCACCATCATCCCTCTCCCGAAGAAAGCATCAACCTCCTGTTTCAATGACTACCATCCGTTTGCACTCACTCCCATCCTCATGAAGTGCTTCGAACGGCTGGTCCTGCAACACATCAAGTCTGTCCTTCCCCCCTCCCTGGACCCCTTCCAGTTTGTGTATTGGCCTAATTGCTCGGTTGATGATGCCATCTCCACCACCCTCCACTCAGCCCTCACACATCTGGACAAAAAAGACTCTTATGTCAGAATGCTATTCATAGATTTCAGCTCCGCATTTAACACCATCATCCCCCAGCAGCTCATTCTCAAACTGGACAGGCTGGGACTGAACACTTCACTGCCCAACTGGCTCTTAGATTTCCTGACTGGGAGACCACAGGCAGTACGGGCCGGTGACAACACATCCTGCACCATCACACTGAACACGGGGGCCCCCCAAGGATGTGTACTGAGCACCCTCTTATTCACTCTGATGTCCCACGACTGCACAACGTCGCACAGCTCCAACCTCTTCATCAAGTTCGCGGACAACACAACTGCGGTGGGTCTCATCAGCAACAACGGTGCTGGTGAACAGCACCAAGTTCCTGGGCGTGCACGTCACAGAGGACCTCTCCTGGGCCAAAAACAGCATCACTGGCCAGAAGGGCTCATCAGGGCGTCTACTTCCTCCACAAACTGAGAAGAGCCAGAGCCTCTGCCCCTATCATGTGCCACCTTCTACAGAGGTACCATTGAGAGCATCCTGACCAGCTGCATCACCGTGTGGTATGGCGCCTGCACCGTATCCTACTACAAGACACTCCAGCGCATCATGAGAGCAGCTGAGAAGATTGTTGGCACCTTCCTCCCCTCTCTTCAAGAGATATACAGCTCCCATCTGTAAAACCCTCCGCATGGTAGGTGATCAGACTCACCCACTACACAGCTTCTTTAGCCTGCTGTCATCAGGGAGAAGACTGCGGAGTCTCCGGGCCAGGATCAGCAGACTGGGGGACAGCTTCACCCACCAGGCTGTCAGGATGCTCAACTCCCTCCCTAATTTGACACCCCTCCTCTCTTCTTGATATCGCTGTTGTCGGAAGAAAACCTTGTATCTCCAAAATGGTAACTTTACAGGAGAAAGAAAAAGTCCATTTTACTTTTAATGTAAGTCAATAGAACCAGACTTATTTCCAACTAATTTAGCGCAGTTTCTTTTGATCCATTCATCATGAAATTTACACATAACATAAAAGACAACAGGCATTTTCAAATTATGTCAAAAACTGAAAAATTACAAAAATGGAGATATGAGGTTTTCTTCAGACAACAGCGATGTATTAAAAAACAAACCAATATTTAAATCACACTTCTCGATCTGTCAGTTTCATGGATGAGTCTGGGTTTGGTGAATGGCAGGAGAATGTTACCTGTCTGACTGCGTTGGTGGAGGAGGGATAATGCTATGGGGTTGTTTTTCAGGGGTTGGTCTAAATTTTAATGCTTCAGCAGACCAAGACATTTTGGTCAATTCTGTGCTTCCAACTTTCTGGGAACAGTTTGGGGAAGACCCTTTTCTGTTCCAGCATGACTGAGCCCCAGTGCACAAAGCAAGGTCTTTAAAGGCATGGCTGGTCGAGTTTGGGGTGGAAGAACCTGACTGGCCCCCACAAAACCCTGACCTCAACCCCATCAAACACCTTTGGGATGAACTGCAATGGAAATTGCGAGCCAGGCCTTCTCGTCCACCATCAATGTCTACTGTCACAATTGCTCTTCTGGATGAATGGGCAAAAATTCCCGCTCCAGATTCTTATAGAAACCTTCCCAGAATATAGGAAGCCATTATAGTTGCAAATGGAGGAACCAACTCCATATAATGCCTATGGACTTAGAATGGGATGTCATAAAATGCCCCTGTAGGTATAATGCATAGGTGTCCCAATATTTTGTGTGTGCGTGTTGAACTGTTTGTTCAGCTCGTTACATATATCCCAATACAGAGCATATGTTTTCAACTATTCCATGACGCAGTCCCTTCCAAATCAGTCTGTTCCTAGCTATAAACTCACTCTATGAAAATCTCTTTCCTGTGCTTCAGTGCAGTATCTCAAATGGGAAAATCAACCATTTTAAGCTAATCATATTCAACTAGTCTTGCTTTGTTCACCACTCTAACATGTATCAGAAGGCGCTTGTCCTACTTTCCACTTATATCAGTAGTCACAAGCTGTTTTCCCCCCTCAAATGAGTAAGCTAATCTCTATTGAACCTTCAATCAAGGCTGTAAAACTGTGGGTAGATTCTTGGAATCTTCAGATCACGCAGAGCGGCATGATCATGGCCGTGGCGTGAGGGGTCATTTGCCCACACCAATCAGTGGCTCATCCTCTCAGCTACATGCACTTTAAATCAACAAGCGGCATGCCGAAATCCCCTCTTTGCCTTAGGACCGTGGATTAAGTGTCTTTAACTACAGCCAAACAAAAGAATAGGATTTTGAGCACGACCAGCTGGTGGTGACTCTGCAAGGTGCCAGCACGATGATTTTCACAGTGTCAGAAAATAACCCCTATGCACCCACATGCCACCATCTGTCAGGTGGTCATAGCCTACGTGTTTACTCTCTCTCCAGCTTGGAGGCTGATCAGTATGGCTGCTCTGCGTGCAAAAAACGGAGACGCGACTGAGAATTACAGAGTGAGCTTTTGTCTTTAAAGGGCTCATATCGTGAACAAACAAATGTTCCTCCTTGTTTTGAAGAAATTATGTAGTATGTAAACATTATAAAAGTTTCAAAACATGGCATCCACTCGCCTGACCATTTAAGGAAACTGAGCTGCAAATACAGCCCGTTTTGAATTAGGTTTTTTGTGACATCATAAAATCCCACACATTTACATATGGTTACCTATTAAGTCTATAGCAGTTTAGCCAGAGCCATTCATGCTGAATGCATGAATGAATGCTACATTATAAGGAGTGTTACGTTATAAGCATCCAATCAGAACAGAGCTCATTGACAAACATTGGTCTTTAAGGCACAGTAACAAAACAATAATGGAAAAAGTGGTTGAAATGGCCACAAGTGAATTATGTCCATTTTAGGTACATAAAGACACACAAATGTCATTAGTTGATCTCAGAGAAAAAAGAAAATACAAGCAAAATATGTGAAGGTGAATATAGGCCATTAAGACAGAAAGTTGTTAATTCTTGACTAACCGTAAATCTGTGGGATTTTATGTTGTCACAAAAAAAAACAACAACATTCAATTCAAATATAATCCAGTTCAAGACGAAGGTGTTCACTGGGGTTGAGGTCAGGGATCTGTGCAGGCCACTGGAGTTCCTCCACACCAAACGCATCAAACCATGTTGTTATGGTGCTTGGTTTGTGCACAGAGGCACTAAGGGGCCCAAACCCTGAAAAACAGCCCCAGACCATTATCCCTCCTCCTCCAAACTTTACTGTTGGTACTATGCATTCTGGTAGGCAGAGATAGAAAGCAACAAATTACATTTACTCTCATTACTATATCTTGTAAAGGTTCTTTTTGAAGTAAAATAATTTTTTTTAAACTACTTCAATATTTTATTTTTTGATAATGTTACAGAGTAAAAATAAATTACGAGTGTCTAAGTTCATAAACCAATGAGAGAAAAAAACAGAAACTCCCAGCCTCAAAAATGCTGCAGAGATGTCCAGTTTAGGGGAGAGAGGAAAAGAAAAACGCAGTACACGTGAGGAACATGCTTCATCCAAACGGTTATTTTCATTCATTTTCAAATTAACTAAAGAAAACAGCTATTTTTAGCTGTAAACAGCCATATAAGGCTGAGATATGAGAGATCTAGTCTAATATAGGCTCGCTATTAAACTCGAGGCAGTAATTCTGTCATGTTCAAGTTAGTCTTTTCACTTTTTTTAGTCTTTCTGGCCTAAACACAGCCTCGTGAAACCTGCTGAAGTCTCCACTTTTGAACTCAACCGCCATTCTGAGGGAGCAGCTAGCTAGCATAACTAGCTTATCCTAGCTAAATAGATACTTTTTAATGTTTACTGTTTTTACAGTTTACTACTTTCTTCTTATTCTGCTGTTTTAGAATAAATTAGACTGTCAAAGTGAAAAAATGTTGTGTAGGTTTCATTGCAAATGTCTGTCAGGCAGCTAAGATACTTTAGCTACTTTAGGAACATACTTTGTAGATGGCCAGCTACTTCAGCCTATAGTTTACTCAAGTGTGATTTTGTCACAGTTGTGGAGGTAAACAGCCATAGAAGGCTGAGATATGGGAAATCTAGTCCAATACAGGCTCTTTAATAAACTCTAGGCAGTAATTCTGTCATGCTCAGATTTTTTTAGTCTTTCTTGCCTAAACACAGCCCCCTGAAACCTGCTGAAGTCTCCACTGTCACAGCTCAATCCTGAGGGAGCAGCTAGGTAGCCTAGCTAGCTAATCCTAGCTAAACAGATAGCTTTTACTGTTTTAACAGTTTACTATTTTCTTCTTACTCTGCTGTTTTAGAATAAATTAATGGCTGTTTATTAAACTGAAAATTTGTTGTGCATGTTTCATTGCTAATGTCAGCCAGCTAAGCTTCTTTAGGAATATATTTCGTAGCTAGCAAGCTACTTCAGCCTACTGTTTACTAAAATACAATACAATTTTGTCAGTTTTGGAGGTAAAAACAGGATCTTTTATAAACTCTTCCAATAATTCCGTTGTGCTCAGATTTGCTTTTTCATTTTTTTCATTCCTACTTTGTCTTTTTAGTCTTACTGGCCTAATGTATAATCTGACCAGCCTGAGGTGGAGTATGAAGCTTTTTTTGTTACGTACATTACAGAACACAGCCTCTCTCTCTCTCTCTCTCTCTCTCTCTCTCTCTCTCTCTCTCTCTCTCTCTCTCTCTCTCACCCCTCTGCCTTTGTGTTTGTCTGTAACTGTGCGAGGGGCTGTTTAGCTTGTTTAACTGTCAAATAGAATGCAAATAAATGTCTGATTCTATGTGAAGTAATTAGTATGATACTCAGAGGACTATACAAGGAGAATCTGGATAAGTTGCTAACGATTTTAATAGTAGAACCATTCTATACAAGTCTCAGTAAATTTACACAGTTTGAAGGCTGTGAATATCATGTCTCTAGAGGCTGACACCTATTAATGTAAGCTAACATTCAGGGTGCTAATGGGCAGCAGGGCTGTCACTAAAATGACAATATTAATTGAGCCTACTTGTTATTCCGACTCCTAATCAAGTAAAAAGATTTAAAACAGACATAAATAAACAGTAACAATCTGCGCAACCTTTCAGAGCTCATAAACTACTTTGTTAGAAAGAGATAAACACACAAACACACACATACACACATTTTCTAAGCTGCTTATCTTTCTGGGTCGCACAAATAAAGATAAACAAGCCTTATTTTACCATCTAACCCTGAAACGCATGTAGTTTAACATAAACCTTGCTCCTTACACAATTTCCAGAAAGATGCGTAAACATGCACTGGGAGAACATACTGTGATCATTCTCAGGATCCAAAACCTTCTCATATTACCGTGTTGTGCTTTACTTTTGTGTTTACCAATTATTTCAAGTGATGTCATTTCAATGGAATTGCTAATATACAAAAAAATGTCTTTATTAGTCAAGTAGTTTTCAAATAAACTATTTATTTACTCTTACTTGAGAAGATTCCTTTACAAATACTTCTACTTGTACTCAAAGAAAGTATCAATAAAGTACTTTCACTTAGGTAGGAATTTTCACTCTTTTACTCTTTCCACCTGTTAGTAGGTAGTGTTGATATCTGCCAAATATAGATTCATCCAACAGACTGGCAGATAGTAAAGCATGACTCATCACTCCAGAGAACATGTTTAGACAGCTCCAGTGGCAGCAAGCTTTACACCACTTTAGTGATCTTAGGCTTGTGTGCAGCTGCTTGTCCATGTAAACCTATTTCATGAAGCTTGTGATGGAGTTTTTGTTTTGATGTTGCTTCCAGAAGCAGTTTGGTTCTCTGTAGAGGGTGATGCAACAGAGGGCATGTGATTTTTACGTACTTCAGCAGTCAGCAGTCCCACTCTGTAAGTTTGTGTAGTCTACTGCTTCGTGGCTGAGCTGTTGTTGCTCTTGGGTGCCTCCATTTCACAATAATGGCACTTACAGTTGTCTGGGGCAGATCTAGCAGAACATAAATTTCACAAACTGACTTGTGGCAAAGGTGGCGTCCTATGACAAAATCACTGAGCTCTTCAGTACAACTCATTATTTGTCTATGGAGACTGCATGGCTATGTGCTTGTTTGTATACTCCTATCAGCAATGATTGTGGCTGATTCACTTGAACAGAATAATTAGGAGGGGTGTGCATATACTTTTGGCCATATAGTGATTTTCCTAGACTGGAAAGTCTCACTCGAGAGATGGTTATATGGTTAGATTTTTCTTTATGTCCATAAAGACCCCTCCATGACCTTTGCCCAGTTCACGCAACCTTGATAAGTGTGTCAGAAAGCATTAATTAATCCTAATTAATACTTTTTCTGTTGCCTCCACGATTCTGTTTAATGGTGCAAATGAGGATGATGATGAAAAAGGTGATGAGGGCTCCATCATTAGTGCAGTCTGCTCTTTACCCCTGGCCATGACACCTGGCAGTATAAATGGTGTGAGTGTTTTATTATCAGCCTCGCACGGCAGACATAGAACAGTGGGAGCCCCAGGCCTTGGAGGCAAAAACATACACAACCGGGTCAAAATAGCTGCGAGTGGGGAAGCAGTTAAGACGGATGTTCGCTGCTGTGGTCACTTTGTTCCCACATGTTTTTGTTCTTTAGCTTTGCTTGTCCTTTAAGCATGGCCCACAGACACTGGTGGAAAATAGCTTTTTATTGTTTTTCATGGCTATTTGTTGAGGAGAAGCTGTCATGTGTTCAGCAGCTTGGGCTTTAGAGTAGCTTAGAGATGCTGCTTTGAAGTGCACAATGTTTGAAGGATATGTTGATGTCTGTATTCCGTATCATCTTCCAGATATAGAATATGACCCACATTGCCTGGCCATGAGGTACTCCCTCTACCATGTGCAAGTAGTGCATATTGGGTACTGAAGTAAAACTAAAGAGCTTTTTATTACTGCTTGTCATATTAATTGATTTATCCATCCTTTGCCTACAAATACATTGTTTTGTGGGAACTGTTGCACAATGCTGAGCCACACTATACCTAACCTTGCATGCACGCCACCAAAATTGAGCCACTGCCTGGGCAAAAAAATTTTAATTGATGCTAGTGTCATCACAATATCATCATCGTTCGCTTGTACTTATAAAAATGCCACCTGACACCATGTGACATAAGCCTAGTGTATGTTGCCACGCTAATGAACAAACAAGCTGATAGTGAATAATGATTTCTAAAACAATACCCTCTTCACCATGTAGCTAGCTAACTTACTTCATTTAAAATCAGCCAGATTTTGATAATTTACTGTGAAGGTGCACTGTGCTCCTATAAACTCACAGCGATTTCATTTTAAGTAGATTACTTATTAAATTGGCATCGGCAAGTATATTCTAAAAAAACACCTGGATGCAATAATTAAGGTGGTTATCCACATGTATGCTTCTATTATATTGTATAACCTGTTTAATTTGTTTCAGAATAAGTATTTATTTACAATAAAAACAATGAAGTTGATAAAGCGTTGCCTATTTTGTCTTTGCACTGTTTTTGTTCAAATACAATGCAAAGTAGATTTTTAAATGACTGCATTCTTTATATATATATATAATTTTTATCTACTGTCTCAACTTGGGCTTAACATGTACTCAGTCTAAAAAACATGGTATAGATGTATCCCTAGCCAAGACCCAGAGTTCTTAATATGGTCAAGACAACTACTGAGTGACACACTATTGCTCATCCATCTCTAATTATTGGGCCAAACCTGTGATAGTTTTTGCTTTGATCTTTCTTGGACAGCTGGGGGTCAAGTTTGGCAATTCTTTTGTACAAGCTGCAGCTCGGGGGGTTTTTGACATTCAGCGCCAAGCCTCTGCTCACCCATCTGAACCAGGGCTGGAATCTCCGAGGCATGAAGTCCTCTCTCCTTTCCACAGATTTCCACTTAATCTCCCCTGCAGCACCCTTGGCCAGTAGTCCATCTCCTGTCCTCTTTGGTCTTGGGCCTGATCAATGCCAGCCTCCCACCTCAGGCAAGCAGCAAGCATTAATTAAGGCCCTCCGACTCGTTACTTAAGCCATGCCGATCCACTGACTAGGCTCTTGTAATTCTGCCTGTCCAGGCCGAGAGGTTAATAGGAGTGGATGTGCCTGGGTCCACCACCTCTGACTGATGAGTTGGTGGGCCGGACGTGAGGGCAGTGACTGACAGTGATTGGATTAGGATGGGGTGTGATTGACAGGTCTGGCTCGTGAGGGATGTATAATGTATGGAAGGGATGGGACAGAAACTGGAGCCAGGAAAAGGGACAAGGTCAACGGATCGTGTATGTGGTGGGTGTCCTTCCTCCCTTGATTCTGAAGGCCATGCTAGGGTGATTTGAAGGTTGGGGTGCCCAAACCTTTACATATAACTGTAGATATACATGTTAGAGACCTAAATATGATGGTCATTCAATATATAGTGAAGTGAAGCCACTTGGCTGCTGCACCAGTGATGGTGATAGGAACCAGGGGTTGTGATATCTACAGTGCAAACAGGGCAATTTTACTTACTGTCCAAAACCACAAGTGAGCCTATATGTTTCTTCTGAGTTTTATATGTAATGAGAATGATGCAATGAAAATATATATTTTTTGGGGCCTATTTTTCCTTACACTGCCCTGCATACTTAAACATGGTTTAGGCCTAAACCTTAACTCACAACTATTGAAAAACAACTTATCAGATTTCATATTTCTAATCATTTTGTGTAGGAATTTTTCCTTTAGAGATCTTTTAGAGGCATGATAAACTTTTCAGACGCCTGGTTCCCATCACCACTGAACAATTGTGACTTGCTATTTTTCTCCAGAACAGAGCATTTGACACCAAACCACTCTAAATGGCTTTGCTTACATGTTTATTTTAATACATTTAAACAACATTTCATAAAAAAATCATCCACTACTTTGCAGTCAAAGCTGGAGTAGCATACTAATTGTTAGCCACTTAGCTCCCCACTTAATCTTTTTCACCTAGTCCCTGAAGAGTAAGGAGAGCAAAAAAAGAGCCACACCTACTGGACATAGCTGTTGTGACATGCTAAGTGTTTTCATATGTTACCTGTTAAGATCACCTCAGTAGTGGAGATAAACATTTTCATACATCACCCATTTAGATCACCTCAGTAGTGGAGATAAACATGCTAACGTGTTTAGCATTTTTATAAATTACCTGTTTAGATCACCTCAGTAGTGGAGAAAAAATGTGAGGGAGTTCTTTCAGGTTTTTAGTGACTGAAATTGCCCAAGTGATGCTAAAAATATTTTTATCTGTTTTTGGCTTCTTATACAAACAGAAAAAAATGAAATAAAGTGAAACTATATTTTATACAGAGGTGGACGAAGAACACAACTCATGTACTTGAGTTAAAGTAGAGACACCCAAGGTAAAATACTACTCCAGTAAAAGTAGAAGTCCTTACTCTAGACCTCAACTTGAGTAAAAGTACAAAAGTATTTGAGTTCAAATGTACTTAAGTATCGAAAGTAAAAGTACTAAAAGATTAATTATGGCTCTGATGTCCTGTTATCATTTTTGTAACAAGACTCACGTCATGAACTCATTTTAGGTGCAAATCCTCCAGTGTCACTCTTGATAAATCAGTCTTTTGTTTTAGTGATGCTGACGTCTATTAAAATGATCATAAGCACAAAACACTGAAGGTAAACAGTTTCCATCAGGGAGAATCGAGTGGCTCTGAAATCACTTTTACAAATAAGCTAAGTTTCAGTTTAAGATTACTTTGTAACTTAATTACAAGCTGAAAGAAAAACTTGCTTTAAACACAGGATCACAAATAAGTTTTCCTTTACTGTGTTGATCTGTAGGTCTCTGTTCATAAACATAAACTAACCCAAACTAATTTACTATAAAATGAAATTGTTTGTATGAATTAAAAAAAAGAAATATGCCAGTCACGACTGCATATGTGGACATATTTCTGTATTGTGGTCTATTTACACAAAGTTAGGTTAGTCCATCATTTAGGTGACGTATGTGCTCCCAAATTTTTATGCTGCTGCACTGACATTGAACCGTGTGCTGCACTGGGTCTGTATGATGCTTTGTGGTTCTTTTGTTTTGACATGTTATGTTTTTATACACTCAAAAACCAAAAGGAACTACAAATTTCTCAAAATGTAGTGGAGTAAAAAGTCAGATATTTGACTTTGAAATGTGGAGTGAAAGTAAAAAGTCGCCCAAAATGGAAATACTTAAGTAAAGTACAGATACACAAAAAAATACTTAAGTACAGTAACAAATTACATTTACTTAGTTACTGTCCACCACTGATTTTATATAACTCTATAAGGCCTCCACGATGATTCCAAGAGTTGACTCTTTGATGCCAACAAGTCTGAGAGTTGGGTATGACTCTTCAAATGGCTCTGAGAGGCAAAATACTTGCCCCTGTTGACACTGTTTTGGTTGTTAGGAGGTTGGAGGTTAGGGATCTGGCCCTGTGACCAGAAGGTTGCCGGTTCGATCCCCAGGGCCGATAGTCCATGACTGAGGTGTCCTTGAGCATGACACCTAACCCCCAACTGCTCCCTGGGTGCCGTGGATAGGGCTGCTCACTGCCTCCTAGTGTGTGTGTTCACTAGTGTGTATGTGGTGTTTCACTTCATGGATGGGTTCAATGTAGAGGTGGAATTTCCCCGGTTGTGGGATTAAAAAAGTATCACTTAACTTTATGCTATGCCAATGATGGCCACTTGTTGAAGACAAAAACATTACCAAAGTACCATGTCCAAAACATTTATGTCACTGACTGGTCCGTTTTACCGCTCAAACTTTAATGCTTTTACTGTTACATTCTTGTTTCTGTACTACATTAAGGAATCTCCTGCATTATTTAAGGTGGAAAGGAAAATTCAGGGGAGGCAAAGAAATGTCAGTCAGCAACCACTGAAGTTGTGACAGGATTTTGGCTAAAAGCTCACTAACATAAACATTAGACTTTATTCAAAACCTATAATACTCAATAAGTAGTTACACAGTTAAGATACCCAACTACACAGATTTTTGGCAAATTATGTTGAGTATCTATAGAGTTTTTGCTCAGCTTCTTGTTAGCAAGCTAACTTTGAGTTTACATGAGGCAAAGAAAAGGGGTTAGGCTAACACTAGCAATAGTTAGCTAGCTGCCAAGCCAACTAGCTTAATGATTTGAAGAAATGTCACTTCATTGTGATAGTGTGAATGTGCGTCAGTGAGGGAAATAAGTGACATCAACATTGCTAGATATTGTTGTTTACAATAAGTTCATGTCAGTGAAGAGGTCATATAGTGCTGATCACAGCACACTTTTATTGCTGTCAGTTCCATAACCTGCAGCCAGTGGTGGACAAGGTACACAAATCATGTACTTTAGCTAAAATAGAGATACCCAAGGTAAAATATTACTCCGGAAAAATGAGAAGTTGCTCCCTTTAGACCTCTTCTTGAGTAAACATACAAAAGTATTTGCCTTCAAATGTACTTAAGTATTGAAAGTAAAAGTACTAAAAGATTAATTTACTTAGTGCAACTGAGTTACAAGTTTAAGTTTAATAAAAACTTGCTTTAAACTCAGGATCACAAATGAGTTTCCTTTACTATATTGATCTGTAGGTCTCTGTTCATAAACATAAACTAGCCAAAATTAATTTACTATAAAATGAAAGTGTAGAAATTCAGAAAAAAGACGCGTCAGTCTCGACTGCATATGTGTACATATTTCTATATTGTGCTCTATTTACACAAAGTTAGGTTAGTTCATCATTTATGTTGAATAGACCAGTGGTGGACAGTAACTAAGTAAATGTAATTCGTTACTGTACTTAAGTAGTTTTTTCGTGTGTCTGTACTTTACTAAGTGTTACCATTTTGGCGACTTTTTACTTTCACTCCACTACATTTCAAAGTCAAATATCTTACTTTTTACTCTGCATTTTGGTTTTTGTGTGTATAAAAATATAACATGTCAAAAAAAAGTGCAAAGCAAGAACACCAATCAGGGCACAGCGGTCACTTTGTTCTGAGCTTGTTTTGAACTGTTGGTCTTACCAACCCAATGCAAGCACACAGTTCAACGTCAGCGCAGCAGCGTAAAAATTTGGGAGCTCATATGTCGACCTAAATGATGGAATTAACCCAACTTGTGTACATAGACCACTATATAGAAATATATACACATATGCAGTCGTGACTGGCGTGTTTCTTTTATTTGAATTCATACAAACAATTTCATTTTATAGTAAATGAGTTTGGGTTAGTTTATGTTTATGAACAGAGACCTACAGATCAATACAGTAAAGGAAAACTCATTTGTGATCCTGAGTTTAAAGCAAGTTTTTCTTTCAGCTTGTAATTAAGTTATAAAGTAATCTTAAACTGAAACTTTGCTTGTGTGTAAAAGTGATTTCAGAGCCACTCTGTTCTCCCTGATGGAAACTGTTTGCCTTCAGTGTTTTGTGCTTATGATCATTTTAATAGACGTCAGGATCACTAATGAATGACGTTCTATTAAAAGACTGATTTATCAAGAGTGACACTGGAGGATTTGCACCTAAAATGAGTTCATGACGTGAGTCTTGTTACAAAAATGATAACAGGACATCAGAGCCATAATTAAATATTTTAGTACTTTTACTTTCGATACTTAAGTACATTTAAAGGCAAATACTTTTGTACTTTTACTCAAGTTGAGGTCTAGAGTAAGGACTTCTACTTTTACTGGAGTAATATTTTACCTTGGGTGTCTCTACTTTAACTCAAGTACATGATTTGTGTACATTGTCCACCTCTGGAAAAGACTTTATGCTGCTGCACTGTCGCTGAACCATGTGCTTGCAATGGGTCGGTATGTCCAACAGGTCAAAACAAGCTCAAAACAAAGTGCGTGCTCTGCCCTGATTGGTGTTCTGGCTTCTTTCGCTTTTGACATGTTAGGTTTTATACAGACATAAACTAAAAGGAATGACAGGTGTAGTGGAGTAAAAAGTAAGATATTTGACTTTGAAATGTAGTGGAGTGAAAGTAAAAAGTGGCCCAAACTGCTTCAGTAAAGTACAGATACACAAAATACTTCAGTAAATTACAGATACATGAAAAAAGTATTTAAGTACAGTAACAAATTACATTTACTTTGTTACTGTCCACCACTGCCTGTGGCAGTTTCGTGAAAGGCCAGTCAGGTGAGAAGATTTTTACCAGTTAAAAAAATATTTGAATTGATTAATCTCTCATTATTTCCTTACAGTCTTGTAAATCTGAGTGTAATAAAGATTATGTTGTACTAAACACAGGCGAGAAAAGGGAGAGAAAGAAGCTAAAGGAGACTGAGAGGCCTGATGGAGCAGATCTGATGGAGGTTAGTGATCAAGGAGAAAGCGAGGGGGAGTTGTTCAAGCTTTCAGTTAAAATGAATACAGAATTTAATAGAACCTAACTGAGAAAATACATTATTTATCAAGATGGCTATTCAGTTCTGTCACCTAGCTTATTAAACATGAATCTTCCTGAACAAATCACACTCTCTCTGGTTACACCAACTGAGACTGAACTGACCTATGAGCGTTGTGTTTGAATAATATATTTAGGACCTTGCAGTTTATCCAAGCAAGTGGAGATAGAGCATGGCTTGACTGGAGTACCTTTGCTTGGTCTGAGCCTGTTGTAAGTGGGTGGATATAGTATTTAAGTCATACCAGCTCTGTGCTTCATACAGAATACAAAGAGACAGATTTACTGTGTGCTAATTTCACCAAATGGGCATTTTGATACATTTTCTGGCTGTTGCTGCTTAAAAGTTCATGATCAACAGACATTTTGAGGCCATTAAAAATATTCTCTTGGGAGACTGTGTCCCCAGACCCCCCTAGTACAGGCCTAGCCCCGCTATCCATAGACCTTTAGTGATGCCCATGACAGTAATGATGTTCTCAGTACATCACTCAGAGCTTGAGGTCCCTACAGCAGCCTCATTATGTGAAATATGGGAAATTATGTGAATTCTGATGGTAAAATGTGTTGAATCAGCTCATTTTTCAAGCTGCCTGATATTACATGGTATAATCTATGGATTTTCATCATGTCACTGTAATCTGTAGCTACACAAAAATAGGTAAATCACATTTAGGATGGTTTAATATCTGCTGTATCTCTTTATCCTTAGCTCTGGCGCTGTCTCGGCTAAAATGTAGTGGAGTTGAAGAGTCGCCTCTATTGATTCCACAGGCAGGAATCGGGAGTCAGAGTCAACTCCAGAAAACCAGGCCTAACTGTAAAACAGCTAAGAGGTAAAATATATGTCTGTTACAAACTTCAAATAAAGCATGGGATGTTTTTCAAATGTCCTCATTTAATCCAGAACGATCATGGTTCTTTGTAGAGAAGCTTACCGGGTCTTGAGAGGGTTGTTCACAGTGGTGGTGATAGGAACCAGATGTCTGAGGAGTTGAATGCCTATAGAAGCTCCTATTACATGAAATGGTTATGAATACACTGCTTGAGGCCTAAACCATTGTTTTATGATAGTTTTAAGATAAAAGTTCCCCAAAGAAAACATACTTTTTCAGATTTGTTACTATTTTACCATCATCAGCAAAACTCAGAAGACACTTGTTGGTTCACTGGTGGTTTTGGGTGGTAAATAAAATGACTGTATTTGTGTGGTAGATGTCAGGACCCCTGGTTCCTGTCACCACCACTTTAAATAAAAGAGTGGGCAAGTTTCTCTACAAGGAACGTTTTGAATCAGTTCCCGCTTGATCATGACATACGTTTACTTAAATTCCTAAATGAAAGCTACTTACAATTACTGTTTAAAATGATTCATTTTCCATTTTGGACATAAATTCATAATGGTTTGATGTTCATTGTAGAGCAACCAACCAGGTCTTGAGAGAATTATTCGCAGTGGTGTTGATAGGAACCAGACAAAAAACTTAAGGTCTCTAGATGTATTTTTTTCGAAGTATTTTAACCCATTCATGGCAGAGAAGAACATGCAGGATGTTATTGGGCAAAATAGGCCCACAAGACAACATACTTTTTCAGATTTACCTCTGTTTTAGCATTTTCAACTAAACTCAGAAGACACGTAGGTTCACTGGATAAGGAAATAAAATGGCTGTATGTGTGTAGAAGACCCCTGGTTCCTCTCACCACCACTGAAAAGAGTAAAGTGGGTCAATTTCTCTTCAATTAACCATCTCACCTTTTGAAAAATTGGTGAGAGACGTTTAAAAATCAGTGCAAATCTATGGCTGGCGCTTAGATCCAGGGATCATGCGCTGCTGGAGTGGTGGCTTCAGTAGAGCGCCCTCGTTTTGCTCTCTAGGCCTCAAATATGTATATCTATGGTAATGAATTGACTTTGTTATGCCACAGCACTGCTGTAGCAGAAATGCATAATGCAAATTCCAAGATTTATTTTTGGCTCGTCCTCTACCTAGAGAGCACTCCTTGCTATCCTCTGGCCTTGAACTGGACTGTCCCTGCATCCCCCGCTGTGCTGACCGCCACTCCTGCCGTTCCTATATCTCTATCTGTTTATCCTCTTTCCTCTGGTATGGTTTCTTCAGGCTTACGGTTGAAAAAACAGAAAAAGCCCAAGCTCAAACATCCAGCGGTGTTAAAATCCTGCCCCCCCCAATGCTATCTAACCTCTAATGCTGGCGTGTCAGCGGAGCAGAGTCGGATCCAAAATAACTACATATGCCGTCCTTATCTGTTGTCTCCCCGCTCGGCCTCTATCTCTCTGTCAGAGTGTGTTTGGCTCCTTATTTTCTGTCGTTTTCTCTCTGGATCCTCTCCTCTCTCTTTTTCCTATTGCTCCCTCGCTTTTCTCCCTCATTTTCTGCCCTGCACTCTAATTTTCTGCCTGGTTCTGCCTCTTTCTCTCTCTCTCTCTCCAGCTCTGTGAGGAACGGATCTCCTCTCATTACGGTGATGGTGATGATTCAGTTCACTGGTGTTTCGTCCCCAGCGCCTCTCTAAGGCAGTTTACTCGTGGACTGTTTTTGCTCTTCAAGGGCACACGGGCTGCGTGATGCCTGGTCCTCAATCTCACCGCCCTCCCTTCTCCATGCTGAGAGAGGTTAGACATATCCTTTAATGCTCTGACCACTGTCACTGCCCACGACCCAGTGTCACTGATTCTGAACCGCTGTTCTTTGCTTAACAATGACATTAGAGCTGTGATATACTTTGATCTCACACTTGACCGTTTTGCTGTAACCTTTCACCCTTTCAGCCTTTGTTCCGTGCTCTGTTGTCATGGTAATTTGGCTTGCCAACAGCATCCTAATATCATGGAGGACTGCAACTCTGCACGTGACTTTTTTTAATCTAACCTACACTCTGTTGCAAAATTACAACATGGAAGACCAGATTTTCTTCGTTTTTTTAAAAGTAAATAGGAGTTTGATATATTATGTAAACATTCCCAGCCTTTTTTGAAGTCATTCTTTTTGTAATGTTGGATAATTAATGTATATGTATCCACCTACTCAGGCTACAGTAGTTTAGCCCCACTCATTACTCATTCACACTGAAGTTATAAGGAACGTTTCACCTTGGACTGCTAGAGCTCATTTACACATAGTCATCCTTAAATATGACCACCCCATCAAAATGAAATCAGCCTTAAATATGCAGTAACTTGAAACAAGCCTGTTTAATTCTAAGAGATACAGAGAAGCTGGAAAACACTCAGTTATGACTGTTTTTGGCACATTGACTGCCTATGAAATACAGGGATGGTTGGTTATTTAGGCATCCTTTTGACTAAATCTCACTAAAAACTACATTTCCCAGCAGTCCACACTCTAAACTACAAGTCAAACACAATACAATCATGTGCAGTGGACACACCTCTGCACATTTTAATGCACAATTGCTGTTATTTTCAGATTTTTTAATGTCAAATGTTTTACTTGGAATAAAAATAAAACATAAAATGTGGCCTGTGCAAAAGTTATGGCACATTTTATATGTTATGTTTTTTTAATATGTTAAATTCAGCAAATAAACACTAATTGTGCATTGAAATTGTGCATATTTTCACTTAGGAAAAAAACAAGACATGTCATTTGACCAGGATTGTTCAAGCTTTTGCATAAGAGGAGTGTATCTGTCTCTTATTGACCCCCTTCTATGTTTTGGAGCAAATTTAACAGTCTTCCAAGGAAATATTTGATCTGTAAAATGTTTTCTTTCATTTCTAACAGTTTTACTCCTAAAATAATTAGAAAGATGTACATATACAAACTAGAAAAGTGCAAACACAGTCAGTTGCTGGAGTATTTTAGATGGTTGCTAAGATGTCATTAATCAGTGGCTATGCTATCCCAGGTGGTTGCTGAGGTGTTGCTAGTTGGTTTCTGTGGTATCCCAGGTGGTTGCTAGGGTGTTACTCTGTGTTTGCTTTGGTATCCCAGAAGGTTGCTAGGTAGTATCTGTGGTGTAACAGGTGGGTGCTAAGATATTGCTAGGCAGTTACTATGATATCATAAGTGGTTGCTTGGGAGTTGCTAGGCTGTTGTCATGGCATTCTAGGTGTTTGCTAAGTGGTTGCTATGGTATTCCAAGTGGTTGCTTGGGGGTTACTAGGCTGTTGTCATGGTATTTCAGGTGGTTGCTTGTTGGTTGCTATGGTATCCCAAGTGGTTGCACTATGTAGGGAGCAGGTAGCTATTTGAGATTCAGCCCCATTGTGAGAAGAGAGGAGAGAGGCGCTGCTGGATTGGTGCTAAATAAGACTCACGGTGGTAATTTGGAGACCAAAAAGTACTTATAAACAAAGGTTTTTGCATTTAATAGTTATGATGTCATATGTTCACTGCTATACGACAAAAAATAAAAAGAATCATGAAATTTCCTCATTCAGCAGTCCATGGTTGCTTTGCAACGAGTCCATACTCTAAAGCAGGGGTCTTTAGTTAAAATTCAGTAAAGTTCAGCTAGAGAACATTTCCTATAAAATAAGTGAAGGTCTGGAACATCATAATGTCTAACTTGCATTGTGACATAGTGCCATATACTGTTTACTGAAGTAACTTAGTAGATATATCAACATCTTATGTAGTCAACAACTGAATGTCAAATGAAAGAAAGTACAGTTCAGTCATATTTCAACATTTATTTTGAGTTTTCTCTTTTAAGATCACGGCATGTGAAATAACCTCCCTCTGACTCACTTTCTTCTCTGACTGCTGTTTCTCGCCTTGTCCCTCCCCTGTGTGTGGGTCACTCAGTCGAGTCTCAGTGCCATACGTGTCATATTAACTATGTGTGCGCTTGGTCTGTGAGTGTCCTGGGCCAATAAACTGGCACCGTAAAGGCTAGAAAAGCTATTACAATTAAAATACCAACACGTCGAAATGAAATAATTATCCATAGTTTATCGGTTGTAGGTCCAGGTCCACATAGGACAGGGTCTGGGTCTGGACTCGGACCACGGTGTGCCTATGAGTGAGACCTCTGCTCTCCACAGAGAACCACATTTGGCGGAATGCTTGTTTATGTCGATTATTATTAATAACAACTTCAATTATTTTCTGGACAATTATCATGTTTTATGTTGGCCATTGTATGTCACAGCACATGTGAGGGTCTCGGAGGATACATTACATTTTTTCAAGACTGTATGTTTCTGAATGAAAGAACTCTGCCTGTTACCTGTGGAGTCCTGGCAGTGACCTTTCAGCCAGCCTCCAGCTGTTTTCAAATGACTACAGCTGCTTACTATTTTCTCCTGTTATCCTTGAGGCTAACACTGTGTTGTTTTTATGCACTTCATTTTGCCTTGTGCTCTACAGTTCTCTACAACAGCTAGAACAATATGGGATTTACACTTCTGACATCAAAAAAGTTCAAGTAAAAAAAGATCAAAGATGCCTCTTGTCACACACAGTTTGAAGACACAGTTTGCTTTAACAAGTTCTCCACTCGGCACACAAGTGGTAAAAACACTGTTTATAAAGCACAGAGCAACCCAGATTGAATCTGAGCAGTACTGTCTGCCGTAGTCCAGTTGGCATCTTTGTATGGACACTGGATGGCAGGGGCTGCAGATGGACATGTACTTGTTTCTTAACATTTGTCAATAAGTGGTTTGTTTCTCCTCTGAATGTACTGAGGGGTGTGGTTGGTTAGTGTAGTGGTTAACACCTTTGCCTTCTATGCTGTAGACTGGGGTTCAAGCACCCTACACTATACCAATAAGGGTCCTTGGGCAAGACTCCTAACACCACCTTGGCCTACCTGTGTAAAATGATCAAATTGTAAGTCGCTCTGTATAAGAGCGTCAGCCAAATGCCATAAATGTTCAGTTCAAAATTATGATGATATTGTGGCCAACTACACTTTTCTTAGTGGTACTGGGGTGGACAGAAACAACAGGGCAGCACAGGGTGAAACCTGGATCGTTTCGTCACTTGTGAGCCCCCATTCTTCACCAAATTTAATGTCAGATGGAACTGGCTATGATTTAATCTGACTAACACACACACACACTTTCTAAACCACTTATCCTTCTGGGTCATGAGGGGTGCTGAAACCTGTTCCAGTAGTCTTTGGATAGAAGGCAGGAAACACCCTGGACAGGTCACCAGTCCATCACAGGGCAGACACAAACATGTACATTCACATCTAGGGGCAATTTAGCATCACCTGGACATCCACACAGACACGGGGGGAGGACATGCAAGCTCCACTCAATAAGGACATGGGTCGCCTGGCTGGGGAATTGAACCCAGGCCCTTCTTGCTATAAAGCGACAGTATGACCCACTGCACCAACATACTGCCCGAAATAAGCAAATGAAGGATATTAAATTTACCAAAATGCATGCTTTCAACAGCATATACCACTCAGCCACTTTATTGAGTACACTTCCTTGTATCTACTGGTCCTGTTGGGGGTTCAGACCTTTGAAGAACAAGGTGAAATGGGGCTAAAAAGCATGTAGAGAAAGGGGATGCAACAGTACAGTTGCTCCATGGCTTGGTATGTATCACAGATTTTAGGCCATGGCAGCGGTAATGTTTCAGTGTCTTCATATTTAAGAAAATAAAATCACCCTTTAAACAATGAAGTCTTTATTTTTCCTATAGACAAAATGATTTCCATTCAGAAAAATGGCAGCCTAACTGACAAGGCCCAGTTTCTGTCTCTGCTGTATGAAATCAGCGGGAGAACAACATTAACCCTCCTGTTTTCTTCAAATTTGCCAACATCGTTTATCCTTCGGGTCAACTTGACACCAGCTATTTAAACCTCCAGGAAATATTCAAGTGTTTCTGGGAATTATGCTCTCCTCTCCACTGTTTCGTGTGAACTTTCAGTGGTTCTTGGTATAATTATATTAGATTAGGCTCAAACAGAGCAAGGTTTTTAAGTTTTTTTTGAAGGTTTCATGTTAGAATGACCTCAATATCATCCCAAACAACCAAAACAAATATGTGTAAAATGTGAATTTTCTTATGTTTTATGCAACTAAAACATAAAGGAACATGAAAGCATATACAATGTGTAAAGGACACAAAAAACGAACCACAATGTTATTTTATATTTATTCAGTTATCTGCATTAAAGAAACAAGACAATTCATTAAAAATGAAGACACAATGATGTCAAGTATTTATTTGGAGATGCTAATCATTGAATAGGGTCAAAATAACCCCAAAGATAATAGAATTAAAATTAAAAGTCTAGGGTGCTTTCAGGAATTACTCTGTTTCTGAAGTTTGTGCAGGAGGGAACATTGTAAAGGCCACCACACACTGGATGCGCAACATAGCAGAGTGCTGCTACAGAATGCCGGCAGAGACAGCTGATAAAAGCTAGGTTCATTTTTACACTATACTTTTATAGACTGACTGAAATAAAGTTCAGCATCACTTCTCATGCTCCATTTAGTGCCTCTCCTCCTTACAAAGTGGCAGTTTATGAGCTGGAAGATATAAGCTGAAAAAGGCTAGGTTTGCAACAGTGGACAGTCACTAAGTAAATATAATTTATTACTATACTTAAGTAGTTTTTTAGTGTACATGTACTTTACTGAAATATTTCAGTTTTGGGCAACTTTTTACTTTCACTCCGCTACATTTAAAGTCAATCTTACTTTTTACTCCACTACATTTTGAGAAATCTGTCATTCCTTTTGGTTTCTGTGTGTATAAAAACATAATGTCACAATGAAAAAAGCACAACGGTCACTTTGTTTAGACCTGTTGGTCATACCGACCCAGTGCAGCACACGGTTCAACGTCAGTGCAGCAGCGTAAAATTTTGGGAGAGTCTGTTCAACATAAATGATGAACTAACCTAACTTCGTGTAAATAGAGCACAATATAGAAATATGTCCACATATGCAGTCGTGACTGACGCTGCTTTTTTCTGAATTTCTACAAACACCATTTCATTTTATAGTAAATTAGTTTGGGCTGGTTTATGTTTATGAACAGACGCCTACAGATCAACATAGTAAAGGAGCTCATTTATTATCCTGAGTTTAAAGCAAAGTGAAAAGTTTTTATAAAGTTTTTTTATAAAGTTTTTATTAAACTTAAACTTGTAACTAAGTTGTAAATAAATCTTAAACCAAAACTTTGCTTGTTCGCAAAAGGTTATTTCAGAGCCACTCGGTTCTGGAAACTGTTTGCCTTCAGTGTTTTGAGCTTATGATCATTTTAATAGACGTCAGCGTCACTAATTAATGACGTTCTATTAAAAGACTGGTTTACCAAGAGAGACGCTGGAGGACTTTCACCTAGAATGAGTTCATGAAGCGAGTCTTGTTACAAAAACAGTAATAAGACATTAGAGTCGTAATTACTCTTTTAGTGCATTTACTTTTGATTAAGTACATTTAAAGGCAAATACTTTTGTACTTTTACTCAAGTGGAGGTCTAAAGGCAGGAACTTCTACTTTTACTGGAGTAATATTTTACTTTGGGTATCTCTACTTTAACTCAAGTACATGGTTTGTGTATTTCGTCCACCACTGTAGGTTAGAAATGTTAGCTGAGGTAACAGAGTTACCTGAATGGCAGAGTTTCTAATTTCTGGACGCTTCTTGATGTGGTGTAGCGCATCCAGTGTGCAGTGGCCTTAACTTCTCTCTGTCTTGCTAGTGCTTGTCACATTGGAGCTGAGGGATTATTTGTTTTTAGTTCTCTGTCTTTTCTCCAGCTCATATTTTCATACAGTGCATCGAGAGGCTCCAGGGAAATTCTGATAGGCTTCAGAGATGTTCTATGGATCTGAACGTCCAACGAGTGTTAGTATGCAGTGCAATAACCAAGCTGTGGAAATTATAGGAGAATAACAGGTATATCACAGTATATGTGTGCATATTGAAATGTAGGGGGCTTACCAAACAGACAATATACCATGAACCATTGCATTCCTAGCAGAGAAAAGGACAGATTACGGTCTGTAATTGGAAAACTTCACTGTGCACCTGCAGTATATGTTCAGTGGACCTGATAAAATGGACAATGAGTGTAGAAACACTAAGCTGTACTTAATGAAGTGGCTGGTTGGTGTATATACCCTTAACACATGGACACATGACAGACTCCAAAAAAGTAGTGTAAATGTCTCTGGCTGCTAGTTGACATACATTACATGGACACACCTCCTAATGATTATGGGTCAGGGGTTTGAGCCACACCCTTTGCTAAAATTAAGCACATAGCCATACAGTCTTGCTAGACAAACACTGGCAGTATAAAATGTTGTACTGATGAGCTCAGTGACATTAAACATGGCACTGTCACACGATGCCACCCCTGCCACAAGTCAGTTTGTGAAATTTCTGTCCTGCTAGATCTGCCCCTGTCAACTGTAAGGGCTATTACTGTGAAATGGAAGCACCCAGGCACAACAACAGCATGGAGCGGAAACAGTTATAGCTGCAAAGGTGGGGAGGAGGGACCAACTCCACATTAATGCCTATGGATTTATAATGGGATGCCATAAAAGCTCCTGAAGGTGTAATGTGTGTCTCAATACTTTTGTTCATGTAGTGTAGATGAAGTTTATCAATTAACAGTTTAGCTCACAGGGTTACCCCTGTATTACCAATGCAATTGTAACTATTGTTACTGTGTAGACAGTCCTGAAGACAGCTTTGTCTTGCTAGCCAAACTTGGAGGATTTTGTCACTCAATGTGGCTAAGAATTTTCACAAGAACAGGCCATATGACTGATATGCAAACCAACCAACTACCAGCCATTTCTTACGTGCAAAATACAGTGAGCATTAACTGCTACTACTAACTGCAACTACTATTAGTTGCTACTAACTACTTTAAACAGAGTACAATGCATCAGATCATCTGCGAATGGAACTTCTAAAGCTGAAACTACTTTGGGCTTGATGGGGGCCTAAAGCTTTTCTAGTTAAAAGGCGCAAGTTCAAATTCAAGGCAATTGGTGTTGAAATCAAACTCAGTTTAAATGGAAGTTAAACGACTTAGATGTAGCATGAGTTTTTGTTTTGTTTTTTAATAAATGTCCCACATTTTGTCACTACCGAAATACAAAGAGTCTTAGCCCATAGACGGAACCTTATTTTAGCCACACCCCTGCATTTTAGAGCAAGAAGTGAGACAGCATGGCCACATGGTGAGCAGTTAGATGCCATTCTTTTAAAGTAAATGTGTTCCAAAGTCTAAAAATCAGTGTCTTAAGAATTTTCACTACCAAAACATATTTTCTTAAAACAAACTAACTAATTTTAATGAAAAGTATTGCAATTTTATGTATGTACAACTGGTCAGAGCTGTGTTTGCAAGTCAGATACTGGCTAGTAGTTTTGAGTTACTGAGCAGCTGCTGTACCATGTTGAGATGCAGTATGTCAGCACACTCTCAATGGTGGAGTGGTAGTAGGACACCAGCAGCTTCTCCTGAAGGTTGTTTTTTCTGAGAATTCTCAGAAAGTATAGTCTCTGCTGTGTCTTCTTGACCACTGCCATGCTGTTGGTGGTCCAGGAACAATCCTCAGAAATGTGTGTGCCCAGGAATCTGAAGGAAGGGACTCTTTCAACAGTGATGTACAGTGGTGTGGGGACTGCTCTGTTCCGCCGGAACTCTATAATGAGTTCTTTTGTTTTTGAGGAGTTCAGGGTGAGGTTATTTCCTGAACACCACTCAACCACTCCCTCGACTTCATCCCTGTAGGCAGTCTCATCTCCTCCAGAGATAAGTCCAACCCCTGTCATGTCATCTGCAAACCTTACTATGGTGTTGGAGGAGTAGGTGGGGACACAGTCATAGGTGTACAGAGCACAGAGAAGCAGGCTAAGGACACACCCCTGTGGCGCTCCGGTGCTGAGTTTGAGGGTGGAGGAATGATGGAGACCCAATCGTACAGACTGCGTGCGGTCGGTCAGAATGTTCTTGATCCAGAGGCAGGTGGGTTGTGAAAGTCCCAAGTCTGTGAGTTTGGTCACCAGTCTGTGGGGGATGACTGTGCTAAAAGCTGAGCTGAAGTCTACGAAGAACATCCTCACATAGTTCCCCTGGTGCTCCAGGTGTGTGAGTGCTGTGTGAAGAGGAGTGGTGATGGCGTCTTCTGTGGATCTGTCTGCTTTGTAGGCAAACTGGTGTGGATCAAAGGTGGGTGCGAGGATGGCTCTGATATGACCAGTCTCTGAAAACACTTCATTATGACCGGAGTGAGTGCAACTGGACGGTAGTCATTGAGGTCGCTGATGGTAGTCTTTTTTGGCAGTATAATGATGGTGGCAGACTTCAGACAAGGTGGGATGATAGATTTGGACAGGGACAGGTTGAAGATTTTTGTGAAGACCACAGAGAGCTGGTCTGCACATACCTTCAGCACCATTCCTGTCACACTGTCAGGACCAGCAGCTTTTCTGGGGTTCACTACCCTGAGCACATGTCTCATCTCATGCTCCTGCACAGTGAGGATGTGGTTGTAAATAAATTAAACGTATTAGGAAACCAGATGGAGTGCTTGTAAATGCAAACAAGTGCATTCATCTCCAAATGATTGATGTTTGTCTTAAATCTTTCTCTTTGCCTTTTTTCATTATCTACTAGGTAGGCGAGATTGTTGTCTACATTGCCATGGTGATCAGCAGTGTGCGCGCCAACCTTCAGGATTAAAGGGTGATTTAGCAGTTATACGTTCATGTAAGCGTTTAAGACCATTCATTGTTAAAACTGTGTTAGAATGATTGGCAGAGCCTTGTATTTTCTGCAAAAGAAGATAATTTTTTTGTTACCTATAAATACAATTATGCTGTGGAGCGATACAAGGGCATGGTGCCAACCCCTGGGCTAGGGTCGCTCAAAGCTAAATGACTATGAATGAAAATGATGTCAGTTAAAAGCCCAAAATGTGTTTTCAACTCTGACTTTGAACCAATTTGGTACAATGATCTATATATTTTCTGCAGTGGGTTATTTAACATCAACACAAACAGCATATCTCATCTGTGTTCTCCTGGGGCCTCTTGCTCATGGCCTCAGGCGACTGCCTGCCTTTTCCTATAGTGCAAACAATGCCCCTGGCAACTCACAGCAAGAGCAAAAGCGCCACATGCTGTTTGCTGTTCTAATTTGTGGTCCAAAAAGTGTCTTACCATTAGCTATATTTATGTACACATTTAGATTGAAAAGGCGGTAGATGGCAGTATGGCAGGCTGTCATTACTGACCTGTGTGACCTGTGATCCTGGCCTTGGCTTCTCCCTCTGGCCTTTGGGGCACTGATGCATGTGTTCTCTCCAGCCACTCTTATGGTAATTCAGCTGTTGTTTATTTGATATGTGCTGAACACAGCTGTGCAAAGGTCAAAAAGGTCACGGGACTGTGACGCATACTGAACAGTATAGAATTTGGTGTGTTTTTGATTTAAAGGGAACAGCGTAAACTTTTACTTTCTGAGGATTCGAAAAGAATCAGTCAGTTGTGTCTTCTTGGCTCAGAGCCCATGTCAAACTTTGAAAACTAAAACTCTGCAAACTAATCTTTAAAAACACAGCAGTTCACCAGGCTGTTTTACTTTCTCAAACTTTTTCAGACTCAGAAAAGCTGGAGATTCAAATTCAAATTCAGTTTTAACCACTGTAGCTGTATAGTACATTTTAGCGTTACTGACAACTGCTTCTGGCATCTGAAACCGAGTTATGCCATTCAAATGATGGACTCAATCAGCCAAGACATGTTTAGTGCCCAAATTTACTGCTGGAGCTACGAGGCTGACTCTGCTGACAAACACTAGAAGTCAATAGTCACCCAAATCGATTTTGCAGATACATCCCCAGACCTTCTAGCTGCTCAAATCTCATCTAGGCCTTTGTTTAGCTCAAGCAGACTTGTTGAAGTGGTGTTGAGCCAAGTGTGACTTATTGCGAACTATAACAATTAACAACTGAGTAGAATATCAGCAGCTGTTTCAGACAACAGGTGTTGTTTTGAAATCCAACCCCTACCTTCACCCCAACACACTCACACAAGTGTATAATTGGTATACAGGTTAATCTTAATTTTGAACTGAAAATAGAGGTGTAGCACTTTACAAAGTGGTAATAAGTGGGTTATAATATGGTAACAAGTACTTACAAAAAAAATAATTCTCATGTCATTACTAAATAACATTATATATATATATATATATATATATATATATATACACACACACTTGTAAAAAAAGGTTTGTAATAAAATGGTCAAACTTATTTGCTAAGTTTCTAGTTGTTAATAAGCTTAGGTTAATAAACAGGGGCTATGTGTAAAAGTAATAGAGCAACCATGAGTAATTATACTTCAGTTATTCTGTAATAATATCAGTGCAATTCTCCGCATTAGATAGAACCACACAAGATAGAAAGAAGTAAGTTTGCATTTTACAGCTTCAGTATCATTTAGTTGTACTGTAATTACAGCATGAAACGATGTCTGTACCTTACATTGTGTTTGACCATTTAAAGAAATAAAGAAGAAAAAAGTGAATTTGGTGTTTTACGTTTTTACACGGACGGGTCCAGGAAAACCGAACAAAGAGTGGTCTTATATTAGTTTCTACTGTACTATGTTGTCATTGTTGAATATTACAAAATAAAAAACAAAATGTTCAAAAAAAAAAAGCTTTGTTACTTTTGTTTTTTTATTACCAACTATTTACTACCACAATCACTAGCTTACTTTTTCTTAACAACTAGAAAATTAGCATGCTTTTTTTTAGTTTAGTGTAATTTATTTGCCAATATTTTTCCATTTTATTACCAACTTGTTACAGCTAATATTATATTAACTTATTATTTAGTAAAATTACCGTGTAACTTCACAGAGTTACTTTTATTTTACCTTTTTAGTACCAACTAGAATATTGTAATGTAATTTGTCTTGTTTTTCCATTTTATTACCAACTTGTTTTGACTTCAATTGCTAAATTATTATTTAGTAACTACTACACAATTAGAATGTATTATATGGTTTTCCAAAAGAATTCCAAAAAGCAATCTAGTGACCATATGCCTGTATGTCATACTGCGTCCTATCTCACAGTGAAAAGTCTGCACAACCTTAATGAAGATCTGGATGCAGTCTGGGTGGGTTTTGAAGAGGTATGCATTTATGGAGGGGGGTGAAATATTTAGATATTTATATATATATTTATTGTAATTTGGTCCAGCAAAAAAGTCAAAAGTCAACTTACTGCGTAAGAGAGAAGCTTTTCAGGTGTGAAAACCAGACCATATTTTAAGACAACCTTCTGTGACTGTTGCTATAGTGATGGTGTCCACAAAAAATCAGTGATCAGGAAATCTTTGGCGGTCCTGTTTTGATCTGCAGTAACAAACATACTAAAAATGATCCAAAGGGTGGGCTGCTTTGGTGAGTGGACACAATTTGAGCTGTTTTGTCATGACTTTGGCAAGTTTAAAAACTTAATAAACACATCCAATCAGTTATTAAAACTTCATTTAAAGTAATTGGCCCACCCGTACCTCAAAAAATCGAAGGTTAGTATATCCAGTTTATTACTGATGTAATGGACATGCACACAGCCCTAACATATAGATCAGAGGTCACTAATAGGCAGACGCTATCCTAGGTGGACCTAGACTGATGGAGAATTATTTTATTTTGATGGGGTGGTCCTTAATCGGCATAACTTTTCTAGCCTTTACAGTAGCTTTAGAGGCCCGGGAAACTCACAGACCAATAACATGCATTATAAATATCACGTGCCGCTATTGAGCAAATCAGATCTGTGCATTACGATGAGCACTGAGACTCGAGTGAGTGATGCATACACAGTGGAGGGACGAGGCGAGAAACAGCAGTCAGAGAAGAAAGTGAGTCATAGGGAGGCTATTTCACATGCTGTGCTCGAAAAAGAGCAAACTGACAATAAATGTTGAAATATGACTGAATTATACTTTATTTGATTTGACATTCAGTTGCTGACTACATAAGATGTTGATATATCTACTAGGCTACTTCAGTTTACAGTATATGGCATGAATCATGATGCCGCTTAGACATTATGATGTTCCATACCTTTGCTTGAGGAAATTTTATCTAACTGGACCTTATTGAATTTTAATTAAAAACCCCTGACATAGATTATTCAGTTTACATGGCATTACGGGCTGAACATAGTTCTGTAATTGGAATGGTCCGTGATCTGTCCAGCATAGCCTGTAAGGCAGCAGCGTTCAATCTTATCCTGAAAGGGCCAATCTGGTTGCAGATTTTAATTCCAAACAAACAGGAGCTCACCTGATTCTACTTGTTTAATCTCTTGTTCAGTCTTCAAACAATTGATCATGTGTGCTCCTGCTTTGTTGGAAAGAAAACCTGCAGCCATAGAGGCCTTTTGTGGATAACATTGGACACCCCTGCTATGAAGGTAAGCAAGCTCAGCACATAAAAAATGTTAATTACTCTGAAAATGAAAACATTGATGGGTTTGTGCAAGTTCTGAACAAAAGATACACACGCAAGTCAAATCCCTTAACAATTTCACTGATATTATGTTTAGTTTCTTTGTCCAGGTATTTCTCTGAGAGCTTTCTCACCCACCTTGTTTGGTCCGGATCTTTGGACTTTTCAATTTGGTCTGAACCAAAATAGTAGGTGTGAAAGGTGTCATGGACCACTGTGGAACCGAGGGAGCTGGGTCCAACCAGAAGAGTTGGTTCATCTGCTGTGTGAAAATGCTTTTTCGGATGGATTTCAGACTTTCGGACTCATTATAAGAAGTTGAGGCAGGCTGTCATCACCCATTAAACAACAGAAGCAAAAGAACTGAGAGAGAAATGAGAATGAGCGCAGGGAAGAGGGAGAGGAGGAGATGGAATATTTAACTGTGTTTTTTTGTAAAAAATGGTAATGAAAAGGTCAAAAGTAAACCTGAAAAAATGCAGAACTTATGCCTAATTTTCAGAGGGGAGAGAGAGACAGAGGATATCTTTGTTCCATTCAAATGGACAAATACTACCTGCTGAATTGACAACACACTGACAGCAGATGCACACTCCTCTACAAACCAATCAATGTCAAGTATAGGGAGACCGCAGCCCACATAAGTGGTGCTTACATGACTTACATCCTGTCAAGTTCTTTAGTGCGCTGGCCAAATTGCAATGTGAAGCCAAAACTAACAGGATCAAATGTATACAATGTTTATGTGTACTTTGCTGGCACAGTATGGGTGCTGTTTTCCATGAATTTTTCATTTGTTTTGTACTGTTTGTGTGTATGTTTTGATGTTTTCCTGCTGGCTGGAAACATCGCATCCGATACAGATACAGTAGCAGCCAAGGACGATTTTCCAGCCGTGGCTCAGAGGTCGCTTGGGCTGGAAGTTGGGTGAAGCTACATCACAGCTATGATGCGGCCTGGACTGGCCACTTGAGAAATGCTGTATCGTGGCTACGAGGCTCTCTGGACTGAGAATCTGATCAAGGTGACATCACAGCCTGGGCTGGCTGCTTGGTTGATGCTGCATTGCAGTTGTGTAGCCTGAACTGGTAGTGTTTGGCTGCATGAGCAGTGTTATGCTGCAGCTACCAGGCCTTGAGGCCTCCCAGTCTAGCTGCCTAAGTGACATTACATCACAGTTTGTAAGGGGGAGCGAGGAGGCGGATGCACACGCTGAGATAAGCGAGATTTATTATGGGCAAATCCAGGGTCATAGTCAAAACGGTCCAGGGTCAAAGAGCCAACACGGAGAAAACGGGGTTCAGACATGACAGACCAGAATACAATGAACAACACAGAGATTCACACAAAACCAACAAACAGAATGATACATCGAACAAAGACCGGCAAACACAAGGGGCAAACACAGGGCTTAAATACACGGAACAATGAGGGACAGGTGAACACAATCAGGGGCGGAGTAACCAAACAGGGGGCAGGACCAAAACAAACGCACATGGACAAACCAAAACAAAAAGGCACATGGAGTGGGAGGAGCCAATCGTGACACAGTTACATGCTGCCTGGGCCGGCCACTTGGGTATCGCTGCACAGCAGCTATGGGGCTGCCTGGACTGGCGGTGTTCGGCATGTGGAAAATGCTCCCCCTTCGTGGCTACGGACATTTTCAGCCTTTGAGGCTTCCTGGGCCAGCTTCCTTTGTGATGGACCATATTTGCAGTGTTAGATTTTACCCCATGGCTAAAGACTCTTTTCTGCCTAGCTAAGTGACTCTATACCATGGTCAGTGGAAGCATCCTTGAGTGCAGGAAAGGCAATATATAAATAAAAATGATGATGTAACAAAAACATGAACCTTAGTTCAGACCTGCGTCTGGACGTTCAGGTGTAAAAAATGCCCTTACATGTTTGACAGGGATATTAAAATTGATGCACAAAGCTTTTGGCTCTTCATAGTTTATAGCAGTGATAAACACAAAATATTTGTTTGAAACACTGACAGTGACATTAAGTGACAATTTAAGTGCTTAAATAAGGTCAGAAGCGTATTACTGATGTCATGTTGGTTAAATGCTGTATTATTATTTCATACTATGGTTTAAAATAACTGTAGACTGTTTGGTACTTTTTGAGCAGGTTTTCATAAATTTTAGAAGATTTTGAACTATTTGTGGCCGGAAACTATAGATGCTGTATGGCACCCTTGCAGATAGGGTTTGTCAGGAAATAAAATGGCTATATTTGCGTTGTTGACATTGCGACCCTTGGCTCCCATCACCACCACTGTAAAGAAATCTGAATCCCTAAGATTCTCCACAATAAACCATTGTGCATCAGAACTCTCTGAATGACTTTGTTTACATCTCAACGATTGAATTACATAGGAATATTGAACAAATGAGTGAAATTAAATCAAAATGTGATAATGAACCCTGGTCACTGGAGACCCCTGTGAGTTTCTTGCTCTAGTTTAACAGGCTGGTTACATGCAGAAGTGTGCTGTGGAGAGACCAGCACCCAGAGAGCCTTTAGGAGAATTGAAATCAGCTTGTTTGGTGCAGCTGCTGCAGTCTGTATTCAATCCTTCAAGTGCTGTTCTCCACGTTTGTAAAACAGTTCTGAAGTGAACGCGCCTGAGGCGGTTTCACAGTCTATTCCCCGGGCCAGATGGACCATGGACAGCTTTATTTTAACAAAGCAACGTCCCATTTGGCTCAATTAATCAAGAATGTGTAATCAGTTGAATTGAATCGGCCGTGTTTGTCTAACATGAGACTCTTCAGGTGAATGGAAGTCACAGAAGGCTTTGCAGGCCCACTCTCAGCCACCCTGTAATCAGCTCAGAAATCAAATAGAGATGCAGTGTGAAGCACCATTATTAAGCTTATTAGTACTATCAAGTTTCTGTGAGTGTTGTATAATGAATAATAAATCACTGCTGTGTGTCGTGCCTGAGAGTGTATTGCAAAGCTGTGTGTGTGTGTGTGTGATGTGTCTCTCACAGAGCCCTGCTTTAATAGAGACAGAGAATGAACCCTAATCTCCTGTTTACTACTGCTCCTAAGCCTTGTTAGCTGCTGCTGTCACTGTTCCCATTCACAGATTTAATTAGTGTGTTTTTTAGCCGATATCTGTCTTTCTCTCTCTCTCTCTCTCTCTCTCTCTCTCTCTCTCTCTCTCTCTCACTCTCTCTCTCACACACACACACACATGCATACTAGTTCTCCCCATCACGTTGTTCCTCATTCCTTCCCCCCCCGCACTCTTTCACGGGTGCGTCCAGCTTAATTTCTCAAATAATTCATTTGTTTATTTGTCTTACCTAAGTTGGGTAAATTTCTCGCTGCACAGGCACCCGTGTAGCCTTGGCTTTCATCTTGTTTTGCTGGCAGATGGGTTCCACTGGGACCTCATAGGAACGCCATACGGGCTGGGCTGGCTAGCGTAGCAGGCTAGGCAGGTGTTCAGCCAGCGAAGAGTTAATACAGTAGTTTGGAGATACACAGTTTCCTTCTAAGATCAAACATAGTCCATTAGCCAAGACATGTTTGGTGTTGCTCGTTCAGTTTCGCACTGACTGGCTAGCTAACAAGTCATGAAAGTTTCTTCCTGCAAATCAGCAGGGGGAACCCTCAGGGCCGCCATGGCCTTCAGAGAAGGCCTCATTATTTCCCGGAGCTTAAAAAGAACATGTCTGTAAATTTTGTTCATTTTTATATCATTTAATTGCTTGATGCATTTAAACTCTGTAGGTTTTGTAGCAATACTTTCATTGGTAAGTTTAGGTTGGAAACAAGAAGGTTAAAATCTTCATCAGGATGTTTCCCTACCGTAGTATCTAAGTAGACACAGGCAAGTTAGCTCTGCCATTGGTTAGGCCTTCAGGAGCTGGACAGAAGGCCTTACATTTTAGATTCACCACCAACAGAATTAAGAAGTAACAGTAAAATGAACCAGGCATGCTGTGATTTATAATGGGTGAGGCCAATTTCATGAGTCACTCAAGGCCTTCTGGACGTTCTGTACACGTCACTGACTGTGAATAGGAATGAATATGATAGCTTCACTAGGAATTAGTCAGGACTCTTTACTGAAAGAGTCACAGTAAAATTGTGAGGTTACATAATTGTAATACATGTTACAAGCTTAAATCATGCCTTTCACAAGCTTTAAATGTCTGTGTTTAATCTAGTACTGCCTCAAAAGGTTCACGTTTACCTGTGTTAGCTTCGCACTAGTATTTTCGCAGATCTCAATTTAGAAAATCTAGTAGAAATTAGTATTATTGGAAAAGTGTTTTTTCACAAATTTTGAGGCTTGACAGTTACAGCCTGAACTGAAGGCCTTGCTCTTATAGCCCCGTTTCACCACTGTGAACTGGTATTGCACAAACTGCATGTCTAAAGGACCACACTCTTTCGTAAAATCCATCTTGAGTTAACATTATAAATAGGCACATTTTTGTAGATGTTTATAGATAACAGTGTGCCATGAATCATTTTAGAGACAACAATATCTCAGATCTATTTGAAATGACCAAACAACTCAGCATAGTTTAAAGCCTATACACAATAGTTCTGTGGGTACCTTGAACTCTTATACAGATATTATTATTATTATTTTATCATTATTATTTGTCATAAAATGGCTCAAGATTCAAGGCTTATTTTTGACTATTGGAGGTATTCAATTTGTGAATGTCCAGACATATTGTAATGGATCAGATATCAGCTAAAATAAACCCAGTCAAGTTCCAATCCTTCGCTTTATTTTTGCAGTGTGTCTTAGTGGAGCCATAAACGTACATTACCCACAATCAGCAGCAGTGAGGAGCGTTTTCAGAGGGTAACAAAGCAGTTCAAATGTCTGCAGTGTGGAACTGTTTTAAAGAGGAAGTTTAACAGCGTGAAACTTGCACAATCTGTAGCTCCTGTGTTTCTACTGTGTTTGAACTTGCTTTCTTTAGCCTAAATGTCATCATTTTAAATACGTGCAAGGCTAGAGACTGTTTTCTCCCGTTTGCTGCATATTCACACTCCCATCCACCTTATTTTTGTGTTTTGAGATTATGGCAGATTTAGGAAATGGAAATGAAGTGTTGAAGTAAAAAAAGTGTGCCAACCTTTTAAATTGTTTTGTCCTATTAAGCGTCTCTGAGACATTTTGGGACAATGTGCAGTTTGCAGCTGTCACTGGAGCCGAGTGTAGATGAAAGTATGGCAAGAAAAAAGTGTTACAAGCATGAAAAGCGCCGAGCTTTTCTCAGACCAGTGAATAAGGCTTCATAATGACTCACTGAAAAAGCCCGGTTGATGGCGTTAAAATCTGTGCACATAAAATGCAACCAGATGATGAACTGCCAGCTGGACATCGCTGCTTGCTGCTAGAAGACTCTCTTTAACTGGTTTACACATGTTCTCTTTACAACTGGATATATTCCATCCTACGCTGAGCAGGTAAACAGAAAGCCAACAGGCAAATCTACAATAACAAAGACAGACTTCAGGTTCAAACCTTTACAGAAGTAAAGAACATTACATGAATGTCTATTATGAGCTTAAAATGTGTGCATATAAGCTAGAGCTGATATCAGTATCCAAAAGTAGTGAGCATGATGCCCTTGTGAAAAAACAGCATAGACCAAAAATTTTGGAGCATTACCGTTGGTCTGTCACAGTTGGCCCCTCCCAGTCCTGTCCATGTGTGTTTGTTTTGGTTTTCTAGTCCTGCCCCCTTGTTTCATGACTCCACCCCTGATTGTCTCCACCTGTGTTTGCACCTGTCCCTTGTTACCCTTGTATTTAAGCCCTGTGTTTTCCCCGGTCTGGTTACTGGTCTTTGTTTGAATCTCTGTCTGTGTTGTTGGTGTTATATGCTGTGGTGTTTGTTCTGTTGAATTCTGGTGTCTGTCATGTTTGCCCCACGATCTCTCCGTATTGGCTACTTGAACCTGGACTGTTATGACTATGACCCTGGATTTGCCCATAATAAATCTCGCTTATCTCCGCATATGCGTCCGCCTCCTCACTCCCCGTCACATGATCCAAACATCATTAAATGTCCATATAATTTAAAGGGCAGCTCAAATGATGAAGAAAAATAAAAATGGAAGAAAATGGAAATAGTGTTTTTGTTTTGGACATCGACAATGGCTACATTCACATTACCAGGCTTAAGTGGTAGAGATCCGATTTTTTGCCCTAATGTGACTCAGATCTGATGTTTTCAGGGTTGTGTGGACACGCAACCACGGATTTGTGGCCGTGCGACCTTAATGTGATGCTTAGATCATTCATGTGCTTTTTTTCCCACTGCACTCAGCGTTACCATGGCAGCAGTGCCAAACAGAAATTAAAGCCTATAAATGGTGGAAAAGCAGCTCATCTCACCTTTTTCTCCTTCGTCTGGCTCTAATAATGAAGCTGAGAGCTGATCAGAGTTAATTATCTTCACAGCGAAGCTCGTTCTGCTTGTTAGCTTTGAGTCACTTACCTAAATGAGTGTGAACCATCCTGTCAGAGAGATCGGATTTGAGCTAAAAATCGGATTTGAGCAACAAGACTTGTAATGTGAACGTAGCTAATATGTTGTGTTTTGGATGTTGGTATGCTGGTCAACAAGCATCACTATGCTGGGTGACCAGCCTAACCAGCACCAGCTGAGCAAAAATCAATAACCCATTGTGCTTTTTTTTTCAGCAGCGGCTAACGTACCATGGTAAACATATAAGAAGCATTAATACTGCTGGTCTAAAAAACAGATTCCTGCACATGGCTGTGTAATGATATTGCTTTGTCATTCTCTGCCTGTACTAGACTCTGAGTGTAAACATCATTGAACTGTAACTGTAAATATCATTGCTTTTATTTTTATTTCACCTGTATTACTGTTACAAAAATATACATTTGAAATGGTGCAGTACTGGAGTGTATTAATATGTATATTTGGGGTGTAATGCACACATTATATATATATATATATATATATATGGATTATACATAGAATTTATTCACATAATCATATTCAGCTTAATAGTATTACAGACAGAAAACTACGCTGTCTACCTCCATGGGGGACAGTCATGGGCTAGAGGTTAGGGAACTAGCCTTATGACCAGAAGGTTGCTGGTTTGATCCCCTGAGACAACAGTATCTGACAGAGGTGCCCTTGAGCAAGGCACCTAACCACCAACTGCTCCCTGGGTGCAGCGGATAGGGCTGCCCACCGCTCCAGGCCAGTGTGCTCACTGCCCCCTAGTGTGTGTTCACTAGAATGTATGTGGTGTTTCCCTGCATGGATGGGTCAAATGCGGAGGTGGAATTTCCCCGTTGTGGGACTAATAACGGCCACTTAATCTTCATCTTTTTATGCTGGTTCTAAATAATCCTAAAGATATGTGAGATGATGATCTTAACCAAAGTCAGATTTGAAAAGAAAATGTTCACACATAGCTAAAAGCTAAGCTGGTGTTTCAGTGATGTGACTTTCATGACAGAATTTGGGATCAGGATTTTCTGTCACCTGTGTAAATGTGATGTGACAATAAATGTGATTTGATTTGATTTTAGGTTCAGGTTCGATTACAAACATTGACACACAAGCAATCGAAGCAGCATCCCAACAATAAAAATTATTCATATTTTTATGTACTCCCACATGTTTATTGTGTTAAGATATTATGACCATTTAATTCATTGTCTGTTTACACTGTGCTGGAAGTTCTATCCATAAGTCACTCAAAGCAATATGTGGCCCAGTAATAAGAGGGCTATTTCACATATATAGTACAATAAATCCAAAGCTGTAAAACTGCACAGGGATCTCACTACAGAATATTAAATTGACCGGTAGATCAGATCAGTCAATCAAATTTGATCCTAAGTCTTTTTTACAATACAATATGGTCATTTAGAACAGGCCAAAGCTAAGCATACCAGTCTAGAGTCTCATTATCTGATAATATTACAGGACTGGGATCAGACCGGAGGGAAAAGAAAGGAATGGGGACATGCCTAACGACATTGTAAGATGATGCCTATAAATTATGTTGAAAACTAAGTCATCTTGCGCATTAAACCAATTTACAAACGCAAGATATCCAGCCGACAGTAGTCCTGTGGTGAAAACTGACTGCTGATGAGGGTCTATAGGACAGCAGAGTGATAAATTCAAACAGACGTGCAGTCGCAAAGCTTATATTCATGTTGTGAGCCAGTAGGTTTGTATAATATAGATACTGAAACAGATTTAATTCAGCTGTGTGTGTGTTGGTATGTGGTGGAAATGGTTATTTTGTTCTGCTGAGGCCTTAAAAAGGTATCAGCCCTGATGTGGGCAAGTGGGAAAGTGAAGACTTGAGACAAACATGTCTGATCAAATACATTTGGGAAAAGTAAATGAGATTTTTTTATTGAACTCTGCCTGTGAGCTGCTGTGCTGGTGCAGAGCAGATGAGGGTGCGAGAGCTTCCTTAGTTCCACTGTCCTCCTCTTCCTCCCTCCTCCAATATGCTCCTCACAGCTGGAGCAGGCAGGTAAGGAGGGAGATGGAGTGTGACTGTGCAGCTGAACCCCCCCCCCCCCCCCCCACCTTTCTCTTTCTCTCCATCCCTCTCTCTCTCTCCTTCTCTTCCCTATCTCTGGACCCAGATTTCTGAATTTTATACTGAAAACGCATGTATGGATTCAACTTCCTGGCGCAAGGATGCCATGATGGAGTTGTGCTGATGGAGCTGCCTTCACAGCAGAGCTGCAGAGATGTGAGGAAAGCCTAGATGCAAAAATCTTGCTGCAAAACTCATGCTTAGTCATTTACATTGCTGATCATGCACAGTCATAGATCCTGCAATGTCATTTTGGCAGGGCCGCGGCCAGAACTTTCACAATGGGGTTAGAAACACAGCCGTTTATAATGTGCTTCTGGGTGTATATTAAGGCTGTGCTATTAATAAGATAATATCAAATTATGTAGAATTTACTCATATTTAGCTAAACAGTGAAATATTATTATCAGTATTTACAGACAGAAAACGATGCTCTCTACCTTCATGAAGGGGCAGTCGTGGGCTGGAAGTTAGAGAACCAGACCGAAAAGTCTCTGGTTCGATCCCCTGAGACAACAGTACGTGACTGAAGTGCTCTTGAGCAAGGCACCTAACCCCCAACTGCCTGGTCACTAAATCTTCTTAATCTTCATCTTCCCCACTGCGCCACCATGCCGTCCAGAATCCAGATAAGAAACTGTGAAACCGTGTAGCCATGTGCTTGTGACTAACGCAGGCAGGAGTTCAGGTGAAGCTTCAGCATCACTCTAACCTAAAATGCCATGAAGCTGCAGCACTTGTTGATAAATGTAGATTCTTAAAACATGCTGTCTTGATCCTTTTTGTTAGAAAATGGACCTCCAACAGTGTTTCATTTATGCATAATTCAGTGGTTGAGAAGTAAACAAAGTCATTCAGAATGGTTTGATGAGAAGTGGTTCATTGTAGAGCAACTCATCAGCACAGATTTCTTTATAGTGGTGCTGATAGGAATCAGTGGGTCTACAATGCAAATAGTGCAAAAGTGCAATACATATGCAAGTTGTGTGCAACATCTATAATTATTACTGTGCAATATCTAAAATTTCTGTGCGATATCCAGTCATTACCTGCTCAGAAATGTGCAATATCCATACAACTGCATGTGTAAACTGTAAATTTGTATAGTTTCTTAATTCTATCTTTATTTTTAATATTTTTCAGTTAGCAGACGCCTTGTTTATTTATTTATTTCTATAGTATATCTTATATTTTGTATGATGCACATCTTTGTCTACTTACTGCTCTTTATCTGCTTACTGTGTATTCTGCTGTAACAATGCAAATTTCCCCCAGTGGGATAATAAAAGTCTATCTTATATTATCCATTTTATATACTATTCAAAATTCTGAAATCTGAAAAAAACTAGTTTTCTTTACAGACGATTATTAATTCCAACACCCTCTCCACTATGAGTGAACTTAAAAAAATGCATGGACAAAAAAAAAAATGGTTTAACAACGTAATCATAAAACAACGTCTCAGATATTAGACCAGTGGTGGGCGAAGTTACAGTAAATACAGTAAATAAAAATTTAAGATACTTAAATGTACTTAAGTATCGAAAGTAAAAGTACTAAAAGATTAATTATGACTCTGTCTTATTACTGTTTTTGTAACTCACTTCATGAACTCATTTCAGGTGAAAGTCCTCCAGCGTCTCTCTTGATAAACCAGTCTTTTAATAGAACGTCATTAATTAGTGACGCTGACGTCTATTAAAATGATCATAAGCACAAAACACTGAAGGTAAACAGTTTCCATCAGGGAGAACCGAGTGGCTCTGAAATCACTTTTACAAACAAGCCAAGTTTCAGTTTAAAATTTATATGCAACTTAGTTACAAGTTATAAAAACTTGCTTTAAACTCAGGATCACAAATGAGTTTCCTTTACTATATTGATCTGTAGGTCTCTGTTCATAAAGTAGCAAAAACAAATTTACTATAAAATGAAATGGTGTTTGTAGAAATTCAGAAAAAAGCCGCGTCAGTCACGACGGCATATGTGGACATATTTCTATATTGTGCTCTATTTACACAAAGTTAGGTTAGTTCATCATTTATGTTGAACAGACTCTCCCAAAGTTTTACGCTGCTGCGCTGACTTTAGTATGGTATGTCCAACAGGTCAAAACAAGCTCAAAACACAATGCGCGCTGTGCCCTGATTGGTGTTCTTGCTTCATGCTTCTTTCGCTTTGACATGTTACGTTTTATACACACATAAACCAGAAGGAATGACAGATTACACATAATGTAGTGGAGTAAAAAGTAGGATATTTGACTTTGAAATGTAGTGGAGTGAAAGTAAAAAGTTGTCCAAAATGGAAAAACTTAGTAAAGTACAGATGCACAAAAAATACTTAAGTACAATAATGCATTACATTTACTTTGTTACTGTCCATCACTGTATTAGACAGTGTTTTATTTAACCATCTCATGTTATGCAGGTCAGTGAGGGACTTCTGATTCTTACCACCATTGTGACTCAATAAGTTCCTCTAGAACAGAGCACTTCACTTCAAAGCACTCTGAATGACTTTATTTACACCTTAACCATTTAATTATATAGTATAGGTCTGGGCATGTTGTGAGATCCCATCCCTGATGGAGTGGAACTTGGAACATACAATGTGTAGAATATAGCAATCCACATAAAGATAAAAACAAACCAAACTTACAACACACTTTTACGACAAAAGCTCAAATGGGCTGTGCCAAAATGTTAAAGCAAATGTCCACTTCAATTCATTGAATCGTCATTAGCATGCTTCGGTTTACATTTCTGCACTGTTTTTGTCTCATCCTTTTTCATCTCAGTTGTCTGAGTTTAACTGTGCTGAGTGGGCACATGCTTTATAGTGAAGGGTGCTGTTGGTTAGTGGAGTGTAACATTGGTTGAGTTTGTGCATTCTGGTTGATTGTTATCGTTTAGTGTCACCATAAGGAGAAAGTGTTGGAATGTCTAGGTTGATGCATACCCTGCTGTTAGCTATACACACTTAAAAATGATGGTTCTTAAAGGGTTCTTTAATAAAGAAAATGGTTTATATACCATACACATATATATATACACAACACATTAACACTGTGTTTCATCACCTCTTCTTTTCATAACACTCTGTAAGCATTTGGAAACTGAGGAGACCAACTGCTGTTTTGAAAGTGAAGTTTTCTCCTTTTTGCCTATCACAGGATTTCAGCTGTTCATTAGTTTGGGGTCTCCTTTATAGGATTTTTCATATGTTTTAAGTGGTGACAGGTCTCTTTTACCACATCACCCGGACTCTTTTAGCACAGAGCAATGTTGTTTGTCTTGCTGAAATTAACAAGACCTTCCCTGAAAAAGACGTCATCTGGATGGCAGCATATTTTACAAAAGCACACATATATTGTTCAGCATTAAAGGTGCCTTCACAGATGTGCCAGTCACCCATGCCATGCGCTCCCCTATACCATCATGAATACTGGCTTTTGAACTGTCTACTGTCTGCTGACAAGCTGAGTGGTCTTTATCCCAGAGGACACCGTTTCCATGGTTTCTGGGTCCTGTTTAATGGTTTTGTCTTTGCATTTAATAGTTTTATCATTTGTGGATGCAGAGCTGAATTGTTTTTACAGACAGTGGTTTTCAGAAGCCCCGCGACCCTGACGGAGAAGCGGCTTAGAAAATGGATGGATGGATGGATGGATGGATGGATGGTTTTCAGAAGTGTTTCTGAGCCCATGCAGTGATTTCCTCTAGATAATCATGTCTGTTTTTAATGCAGTGCCATCTGAAGGCCCAAAGATCATGGCCGGCAAATACTGGTTATTGCCTTTTCCCCTTGCATACATAGATTTCTCTGGATTTTCTGAATCTTTTAATGCTATTATGCATTGTAGATGATGAAAAGCAAAAGTTCTTTGTTATTTTACATTGAGAAACTTTTTCCTTGAATTCTTGCACTATTTGATGGTGCAGTCTTTTACAGAGTGGTGAACCCCTCCTCATCTTTACTTCTGAAATTCCGCCTCTCTGGGATGCTTTTTATACCCTCATATCACGTTATTGATCCATTGCCAATTAACCATGGATGTTTTTAAGCATTTCACAACT